>NW_026891729.1:0-22500 GCF_015708825.2 Lethenteron reissneri
TGTTGGCTACCTCGCCTGGTGTACAGGAGGTCGTGGGTTCGATGCTGAGCTGTTGACTACCTCGCCTGGTGTACTGGAGGTCGTGGGTTCGACGCTGAGATGTTGACTACCTCGCCTGGTTGTACAGGAGGTCGTAGGTTCGATGCTCAGATGTTAGCTACCTCGCCTGGTGTACAGGAGGTCGTGGGTTCGATGCTGAGATGTTAATTACCTCGCCTGGTGTACAGGAGGTCGTGGATTCGATGCTGAGATGTTTGACTACCTCGCCTGGTATGCAGGAGGTCGTGGGTTCGATGTTAAGATGTTGACTACCTCGCCTGGTGTACAGGAGGTCGTGGGTTTGATGCTGAGATGTTGACTACCTCGCCTGGTACGCAGGAGGTCGTGGGTTCCATACTGAGATGTTGACTACCTCCTCTGGTGTACAGGAAGGAGGTTGTGGGTTCAATGTTGAGATGTTGACTACCTCGTCTGCTGTACAGGAGGTCGCGGGTTCGACGCTGAGATGTTAATTACCCAGCCTGGTGTACAGGAGGTCGTGGGTTCGATGCTGAGATGTTGACTACCTCGCCTGGTGTACAGGAGGTCGTGGGATCGATGTTGAGATGTTGACTACATCGCCTGGTGTACAGGAGGTCCGTGGGTTCGATGCTGAGATGTTGACTACCACGCCTGGGACACAGGAGATCGTGGGTTCGATGCTCAGATGTTGACTACCTCGCCTGGTGTACAGGAGGCCGTGAGTTCGAATCCCGGACCCTGACGATGCCGCCGCTACTGCTGCTGTACATTTGGAGTCTGCGTGTCTCTCTCTCTCTCGTGTCTCACCCATTGGGTGGCCGGGTTCACGGTATGGAATTTTTTCTCTCCGGATCTCCGGTTTTTCCTCATCGCATTCAGCATCGAGGTCACCCACCACGTCGTTCAGGGTATGTGGCTGCTGCAATGAATGTCCACGTCATGGTGATGATATCAGCCGCTTCAGTGAGGCATTACCTTTGTGATATAAACATAGCTTAGTTTGAGAACTGGTCAAGGGGGGTATCTGTCAGTCTGTGGGTCTGTGTGGGTCCCTGTGGGTATGCATGGCTATTGATGGGTCTCTGTGCGTTTTGTGAGTCTCTACGGGTCTATGCGTGTCTCTATGGGTCTCTGTGGGTCTCTGTGGATCTCTGTGCATTTGGTGAGTCTCTACGGGTCGATGTGTGTCTCTATGGGTCTCTGTGGGTCTATGTGGGTCTCTGTGTGTCTCTGTGAGTCTTTGTGGGTCTCTGTGTATTTTGTGAGTCTTTACGGGTCTATATGTGTATTTATGGGTCTCTGTGGATCTCTGTGAGTCTATGGGTCTCTGTGTGTTTCTGTGGGTCACTGTGAGTCTATGCTTCTCTGTGGGTCTGTATGGGTAATTATGGGTCTGTGTATGTCTCTATGGGTCTCGGTGGGTTTCTGTGGGTCTCTGTGCGTTTTGTGAGTCTCTACGGGTCTATGTGTGTCTCTATGGGTCTCTGTGCGGTCTCTGTGGATCTCTGTGAGTCTATGGATCTCTGTGTATTTCTGTGGGTCTTTGTGGGTCTCTGTGTGTCTTTGTGGGTCTTTGTGTGTCTCTGTGTGTCTCTGATGGTCCTTGTGGGTCTCTGTGAGTCTATCATTCTCTGTGTGTCTCTGTGCGTTTTTGTGAGTCTCTATGGGTCTATGTGTGTCTCTATGGTCTCTGTGAGTATGGGTCTCTGTGAGTATGGGTCTCTGTGGGTATAGGTCTGTGTGGGTATGGGTCTCTGTGTGTATGGGGTTTCTGTGAGAATGGGTCTCCGTGAGTCTCTCTGGGTCTCTGTGGGTCTTTGTGAGTCTCTGTCGGTCTCTGTGGGTCTCTGTGGGTTTCTGTGAGTCTATGCTTCTCTGTGGGTCTGTATGGGTAATTGTGGGTCTCTGTGGGTCTCTATGGGTCTATGTGTGTTCTCTTTGGGTCTCTGTGCATATGGGTCTCTGTGAGTATGGTCTCTGTGGGTCTCTGTGGGTCACTGTGAGTCTATCCTTCTCTGTGGGTCTGTATGGGTAATTCTGGGTCTTTGTGGGTCTCTATGGGTCTCGGTGGGTTTCTGTGGCTCTCTATGGGTCGCTGTGAGTCTGTATGGGTCTCTGTGGGTCTCTATGGGTCTCTGTGGGTCTGAATGGGTCTCTGTGGGTCTCTATGGGTCTCTGTGAGTTTGTATGGGTCTCTGTGAGTCTGTATGGGTCTCTGTGTGTCTCTGATGGTCTTTGTGGGTCTCTGTGAGTCTATCAATCTCTGTGTGTCTCTGTGCGTTTTGTGAGTCTCTATGGGTCTATGTGTGTCTCTATGGGTCTCTGTGAGTATGGGTCTCTGTGAGTATGGGTCTCTGTGGGTATGGGTCTGTGTGGGTATGGGTCTCTGTGGGTATGGGTCTCTGTGAGAATGGGTCTCTGTGAGTCTCTCTGGGTCTCTGTGGGTCTCTGTTTGTCTCTGTGGGTCTCTGTGGGTCTCTGTGAGTATGGGTCTCTATAAGTATGGGTCTCTGTGGGTATGGTTCTCTGTGGGTCTCTGTGGGTCACTGTGAGTCTATGCTTCTCTGTGGGTCTGTATGGTAATTCTGGGTCTCTGTGGGTCTCTATGGGTCTTTGTGAGTCTGTATGGGTCTCTGTGGGTCTCTATGGGTCTCTGTGGGTCTGTATGGGTCTCTGTGGGTCTCTATGGGTCTCTGTGAGTCTCTGGGTCTCTTTGATGATGATGACATCAGCTACTTCCTTAAGTTGCGCAGCTCAGTGGAGCATCGCCTCGTTATATAAACAAAGATTAGTTGTTGTGCGGGTCTCTGTGGGTCTCTGGGTCGCTGTGGGTCTTTGTGAGTATGGGTCTCTGTGTGTCTCTGTGTGTCTCTGTGGGTCTCTGTGGGTCTCTGTGGGTCTCTGTGAGTCTATGTGGGTCTCTGTGGGTCTCTGTGGGTCTATGTGGGTCTCTGTGGGTGTCTATGTCGGTCTTTGTGGGTCTCTGTGGGTATCTATGTGGGTCTCTGTGAGTCTCTGTGGGTCTCTGTGGGTGTATGTGGGTCTCTGGGTGTTTGTGGGTCTCTATGATGATGATGGTGATTATGATAATCCACTCACTTGAGATGCTGTCATTGTTGAACAAAGAGTTGCACGATAGCTCAATTTGGACTTTAACCTCGTAAGATAAACATCGTTTATAGGCGCTCACCAGCGAACAGCTATGCGGGGGATCTGTGTCGTGTATGTATTTATGAGTGAGTCTATTAGTGAGTGTATGAGTGTGTGAGTGTATGAGTGTGTGAGTGTATGAGCGAGTGAGTGAGTGTATGAGTGAGTGAGTGTATGAGTGAGTGTGTGAGTGAGTGTATGAGTGAGTGTATGAGTGAGTGAGTGTATGAGTGAGTGTGTGAGTGTATGAGTGAGTGTATGAGTGAGGGTATGAGTGAGTGTATGAGTGAGTGTATGAGTGAGTGTATGAGTGAGTGTATGAGTGAGTGTATGAGTGTATGAGTGAGTAAGTGTATGAGTGTGTGCGTGGTATGAGTGTGTGAGTGTATGAGCGAGTGAGTGAGTGTATGAGTGAGTGAGTGTATGAGTGAGTGTGTGAGTGAGTGTATGAGTGAGTGTATGAGTGAGTGAGTGTATGAGTGAGTGTGTGAGTGAGTGTATGAGTGAGTGAGTGTATGAGTGAGTGTATGAGTGAGTGTGTGAGTGAGTGTATGAGTGAGCGTATGAGTGAGTGTATGAGTGTAGGAGTGAGTGAGTGTATGAGTGAGTATATGAGTGAGTGAGTGAGTGTATGAGTGAGTGTATGATTGAGTTAGTGTATGAGGTGAGTGAGTGTATGAGTGAGTGAGTGTATGAGTGCGTTTGTGTATGAGTGAGTGTATGAGTGAGTGTATGGAGTGAGTATTTGAGTGAGTGTATGAGTGAGTGTATGAGTGTATGAGTGAGGAAGTGTATGAGTGTGTGAGTGTATGAGTGTGTGAGTGTATGAGCGAGTGAGTGAGTGTATGAGTGAGTGAGTGTATGGAGTGAGTTAGTGTATGAGTGAGTGTGTGAGTGAGTGTATGAGTGAGTGAGTGTATGAGTGAGTGTGTGAGTGAGTGTGTGAGTGAGTGTATGAGTGAGTGAGTGTATGAGTGATTGTATGAGTGAGTGTTTGAGTGAGTGTATGAGTGAGTGTATGAGTGAGTGTATGAGTGTATGAGTGAGTGAGTGTATGAGTGAGTATATGAGTGAGTGAGTGAGTGTATGAGTGAGTGTATGATTGAGTGAGTGTATGAGTGAGTGAGTGTATGAGTGAGTGAGTGTATGAGTGCGTTTGTGTATGAGTGAGTGTATGAGTGAGTGTATGAGTGAGTGTTTGAGTGAGTGTATGAGTGAGTGTATGAGTGTATGAGTGAGTAAGTGTATGAGTGTGTGAGTGTATGAGTGTGTGAGTGTATGAGCGAGTGAGTGAGTGTATGATTGAATGATGTATGAGTGAATGAGTGTATGAGTGAGTGTGTGAGTGAGCGTGTGAGTGTATGAGCGAGTGAGGTGAGTGTATGAGTGAGTGTATGAGTGAGTGAGTGTATGAGTGAGTGTGTGAGTGAGTGTATGAGTGAGTGATTGTATGAGTGAGTGAGTGGATGAGTGAGTGTGTGAGTGAGTGTGTGAGTGAGTGTATGAGTGAGTGAGTGTATGAGTGATTGTATGAGTGAGTGTTTGAGTGAGTGTATGAGTGAGTGTATGAGTGAGTGTATGAGTGTATGAGTGAGTGAGTGTATGAGTGAGTATATGAGTGAGTGAGTGAGTGTATGAGTTAGTGTATGATTGAGTTAGTGTATGAGTGAGTGAGTGTATGAGTGAGTGAGTGTATGAGTGCGTTTGTGTATGAGTGAACGTATGAGTGAGTGTATGAGTGAGTGTATGAGTGAGTGTTTGAGTGAGTGTATGAGTGAGTGTATGAGTGTATGAGTGAGTAAGTGTATGAGTGTGTGAGTGTATGAGTGTGTGAGTGTATGAGCGAGTGAGTGAGTGTATGAGTGAATGAGTGTATGAGTGAGTGTGTGAGTGAGCGTGTGAGTGTATGAGCGAGTGAGTGAGTGTATGAGTGAGTGAGTGTATGAGTGAGTGAGTGTATGAGTGAGTGTGTGAGTGAGTGTATGAGTGAGTGAGTGTATGAGTGAGTGAGTGTATGAGTGAGTGTGTGAGTGAGTGTATGAGTGAGTGAGTGTATGAGTGAGTGTATGAGTGAGAGTATGAGTGTATGAGTGAGTGAGTGTATGAGTGAGTGATATGAGTGAGTGAGTGAGTGTATGAGTGAGTGTATGATTGAGTTAGTGTATGAGTGAGTGAGTGTATGAGTGAGTGAGTGTATGAGTGCGTTTGTGTATGAGTGAGTGTATGAGTGAGTGTATGAGTGAGTGTTTGAGTGAGTGTATGAGTGAGTGTATGAGTGTATGAGTGAGTAAGTGTATGAGTGTGTGAGTGTATGAGTGTGTGAGTGTATGAGCGAGTGAGTGAGTGTATGAGTGAATGAGTGTATGAGTGAGTGTGTGAGTGAGTGTGTGAGTGTATGAGCGAGTGAGTGAGTGTATGAGTGAGTGAGTGTATGAGTGAGTGAGTGTATGAGTGAGTGTGTGAGTGAGTGTATGAGTGAGTGAGTGTATGAGTGAGTGAGTGTATGAGTGAGTGTGTGAGTGAGTGTGTGAGTGAGTGTATGAGTGAGTGAGTGTATGAGTGATTGTATGAGTGAGTGTTTGAGTGAGTGTATGAGTGAGTGTATGAGTGAGTGTATGAGTGTATGATTGAGTGAGTGTATGAGTGAGTATATGAGTGAGTGAGTGAGTGTATGAGTGAGTGTATGATTGAGTGAGTGTATGAGTGAGTGAGTGTATGAGTGAGTGAGTGTATGAGTGCGTGTGTGTATGAGTGAGTGTATGAGTGAGTGTATGAGTGAGTGTATGAGTGAGTGTTTGAGTCAGTGTATGACTGAGTGTATGAGTGTATGAGTGAGTAAGTGTATGAGTGTGTGAGTGTATGAGTGTGTGAGTGTATGAGCGAGTGAGTGAGTGTATGAGTGAATGAGTGTATGAGTGAGTGTGTGAGTGAATGTATGAGTGAGTGTATGAGTGAGTGAGTGTATGAGTGAGTGTGTGAGTGAGTGTGTGAGTGAGTGTATGAGTGAGTGAGTGTATGAGTGAGTGTTTGAGTGAGTGTATGAGTGAGTGTATGAGTGAGTGTATGAGTGTATGAGTGAGTGAGTGTATGAGTGAGTATATGAGTGAGTGAGTGTATGAGTGAGTGTATGATTGAGTTAGTGTATGAGTGCGTGTGTGTATGAGTGAGTGTATAAGTGAGTGTGTGAGTGAGTGTTTGAGTGAGTGTATGATTGAGTGAGTGTATGAGTGAGTGAGTGAGCGTATGAGTGAGTGTATGAGTGAGTGAGTGCATGAGTGAGTGTATGATTGAGTGTATGAGTGAGTGTATGAGCGAGTGTGTGAGTGAGTGTTTGAGAGGGTGTATGATTGAGTGAGTGTATGAGTGAGTGAGTGAGTGTATGAGTGAGTGTATGAGTGAGTGTGTGAGTGAGTGTATGAGTGAGTGAGTGTATGAGTGAGTGAGTGTATGAGTGAGTGTGTGAGTGAGTGTATGAGTGAGTGAGTGTATGAGTGATTGTATGAGTGAGTGTATGAGTGAGTGTATGAGTGAGTGTATGAGTGAGTGTATGAGTGTATGAGTGAGTGAGTGTATGAGTGAGTATATGAGTGAGTGAGTGAGTGTATGAGTGAGTGTATGATTGAGTTAGTGTATGAGTGAGTGAGTGTATGAGTGAGTGAGTGAGTGTATGAGTGCGTTTGTGTATGAGTGAGTGTATGAGTGAGTGTATGAGTGAGTGTTTGAGTGAGTGTATGAGTGAGTGTATGAGTGTATGAGTGAGTAAGTGTATGAGTGTGTGAGTGTATGAGTGTGTGAGTGTATGAGCGAGTGAGTGAGTGTATGATTGAATGAGTGTATGAGTGAATGAGTGTATGAGTGAGTGTGTGAGTGAGCGTGTGAGTGTATGAGCGAGTGAGTGAGTGTATGAGTGAGTGAGTGTATGAGTGAGTGAGTGTATGAGTGAGTGTGTGAGTGAGTGTATGAGTGAGTGATTGTATGAGTGAGTGAGTGTATGAGTGAATGTGTGAGTGTGTGAGTGAGTGTATGAGTGAGTGAGTGTATGAGTGATTGTATGAGTGAGTGTTTGAGTGAGTGTATGAGTGAGTGTATGAGTGAGTGTATGAGTGTATGAGTGAGTGAGTGTATGAGTGAGTATATGAGTGAGTGAGTGAGTGTATGAGTTAGTGTATGATTGAGTTAGTGTATGAGTGAGTGAGTGTATGAGTGAGTGAGTGTATGAGTGAGTTTGTGTATGAGTGAGTGTATGAGTGAGTGTATGAGTGAGTGTATGAGTGAGTGTTTGAGTGAGTGTATGAGTGAGTGTATGAGTGAGTAAGTGTATGAGTGTGTGAGTGTATGAGTGTGTGAGTGTATGAGCGAGTGAGTGAGTGTATGAGTGAATGAGTGTATGAGTGAGTGTGTGAGTGAGCGTGTGAGTGTATGAGCGAGTGAGTGAGTGTATGAGTGAGTGAGTGTATGAGTGAGTGAGTGTATGAGTGAGTGTGTGAGTGAGTGTATGAGTGAGTGAGTGTATGAGTGAGTGAGTGTATGAGTGAGTGTGTGAGTGAGTGTATGAGTGAGTGAGTGTATGAGTGATTGTATGAGTGAGTGTTTGAGTGAGGTATGAGTGAGTGTATGAGTGAGAGTATGAGTGTATGAGTGAGTGAGTGTATGAGTGATTATATGAGTGAGTGAGTGAGTGTATGAGTGAGTGTATGATTGAGTTAGTGTATGAGTGAGTGAGTGTATGAGTGAGTGAGTGTATGAGTGCGTTTGTGTATGAGTGAGTGTATGAGTGAGTGTATGAGTGAGTGTTTGAGTGAGTGTATGAGTGAGTGTATGAGTGTATGAGTGAGTAAGTGTATGAGTGTGTGAGTGTATGAGTGTGTGAGTGTATGAGCGAGTGAGTGAGTGTATGAGTGAATGAGTGTATGAGTGAGTGTGTGAGTGAGTGTGTGAGTGTATGAGCGAGTGAGTGAGTATATGAGTGAGTGAGTGTATGAGTGAGTGAGTGTATGAGTGAGTGTGTGAGTGAGTGTATGAGTGAGTGAGTGTATGAGTGAGTGAGTGTATGAGTGAGTGTGTGAGTGAGTGTGTGAGTGAGTGTATGAGTGAGTGAGTGTATGAGTGATTGTATGAGTGAGTGTTTGAGTGAGTGTATGAGTGAGTGTATGAGTGAGTGTATGAGTGTATGAGTGAGTGAGTGTATGAGTGAGTATATGAGTGAGTGAGTGAGTGTATGATTGAGTTAGTGTATGAGTGAGTGAGTGTATGAGTGAGTGAGTGTATGAGTGCGTTTGTGTATGAGTGAGTGTATGAGTGAGTGTATGAGTGAATGTATGAGTGAGTGTTTGAGTCAGTGTATGACTGAGTGTATGAGTGTATGAGTGAGTAAGTGTATGAGTGTGTGAGTGTATGAGTGTGTGAGTGTATGAGCGAGTGAGTGAGTGTATGAGTGAATGAGTGTATGAGTGAGTGTGTGAGTGAATGTATGAGTGAGTGTATGAGTGAGTGAGTGTATGAGTGAGTGTGTGAGTGAGTGTGTGAGTGAGTGTATGAGTGAGTGAGTGTATGAGTGAGTGTTTGAGTGAGTGTATGAGTGAGTGTATGAGTGAGTGAGTGTATGAGTGAGTATATGAGTGAGTGAGTGTATGAGTGAGTGTATGATTGAGTTAGTGTATGAGTGCGTGTGTGTATGAGTGAGTGTATAAGTGAGTGTGTGAGTGAGTGTTTGAGTGAGTGTATGATTGAGTGAGTGTATGAGTGAGTGAGTGAGCGTATGAGTGAGTGTATGAGTGAGTGAGTGCATGAGTGAGTGTATGATTGAGTGTATGAGTGAGTGTATGAGCGAGTGTGTGAGTGAGTGTTTGAGAGGGTGTATGATTGAGTGAGTGTATGAGTGAGTGAGTGAGCGTATGAGTGAGTGTATGAGTGAGTGTATGAGTGAGTGAGTGTGAGTGAGTGAGTGTATGAGTGCGTAAGTGAGTGTGAAAGTGAGTGTGTGAGTGAGTGTGTGAGTGAGTGAGTGTATGAGTGAGTGAGTGCACTTGCCCCAACAGTCTGGCAGATGCTACACGGGGGTACCTTTATCTTTGTGACATCTCACGTCCAAGTTTTTGCATCTTTCAGGCAACATTCAGGAAACGTTCGATCTTGACCCTTCCTGTGATGCAATGTTTGCTGGTATTGTTAATTAAATTCTTTGCGTGAGATGACCCGATCGTGACCCTGGAATCAGCGCCCTCGATGTAGTTGACGCGAGTTTTGTCGTGAGCGGCATTCACGCACTTGCCCCAACAGCCTGCACGGGCTACACGGGGGGTCTTTGGCTTTGCGTGTGAGGGTGTCTGTGTGTGGGTGTGTACCTGGGTTTGTGTGTGGGTGTGTGTGGGTGTGTGTGTGTGTGTGTATCTGGGTGTGTGTGTACCTGTGTGTGTGTGTACTTGGGTGTGTGTGTACCTGTGTGTGTGTGTACCTGGGTGTGTGTGTACCTGTGTGTGGGTGTGGGTGTGTGTGTGTACCTGGGTGTGTGTGTACCTGTGTGTGGGTGTGGGTGGGTGTGTGTGTACCTGGGTTTGTGGGTGGGTGTGTGTGTGGGTGTGTGTGTGTGTTGGTCTGTGTGTACCTGGGTGTGTGTACCTGTGTATGTGTGGGTGTGTGTGTGTACCTGGGTGTGTGTGTACCTGTGTGTGTGTGTACCTGGGTGTGTGTGTATACCTGGGTGTGTGTGTTGGTGTGTGTGTTGGTTTGTGTGTTGGTGTGTGTGTTGTTGTGTGTGTTGGTGTGTGTGTTGGTGTGTGTATATGTACCTGGGTTTGTGTGTGTGTACCTGGGTGTGTTTTGGGGTTTGTGTGTGTGTGTACCTGTGGGTGTGTGTGTACCTGGGTGTGTGTGTGTGGATACCTGGGTTTGTGTGTTTGTGTGTGTGTGTGTACCTGGATGTGTGTATTGGGGTATGTGAGTGTGTGTTGGGGTGTGTGTTGGTGTGTGTGTGTGTGTACCTGGGTGTGTGTGTTGGTGTGTGTACCTGGGTGTGTGTGTGTGTGCGTGGATGTGTGTGTGTGTGTGGGTGTGTGTGTGGGTGTGTGTGTACCTGTGTGTGTGTGTGTACCTGTGTGTGTGTGTGTACCTGTGTGTGTGTGGGTGTGTGCGTGGATGTGTGGGTGTGTGTGGGTGTGTGTGTGTGTACCTGTGTGTGTGTGTACCTGTGTGTGTGTACCTGTGTTTGTGTGTACCTGTGTGTGTGTGTGGGTGTGTGGGTGTGTGTGGGTGTGTGTGGTTGTGTGGTTGTGTGTGTGTGTGTGTACCTGTGTGTGTGTGTGTGGCAAAACAACCCCCTACCTCCTCGCGTTGCTGGACTGGCAACGTTGTCATGGACAGTGCTGTGGGGGGGAGGGCCAATTCCGATTGGCCCTCTCCCCTCATGGCGTCTGTGATCACCACAGCGGCTAAATGGGGGCTATGGATGGGTGCGATGGGCTGGTAACCCCTCCACCTTCAATAAATTACCACTAAACCACGAATGAAATATCTAACTAATAAGCTTGTGCCAGACGCCCCGGGGGGACAGGCGTCTATGACGTCTCCTGGCCAAACCACATTTGGCGGAGCCAGGAGATTGAATCTTCACCCTCGGGGCTCCTCCAGAAAACAACAAAAAGCCACTTCGTGTGGCCACATGGAATGTTCGAACGCTCACTGCGGAGGAGAGGCTGCCACTCCTTTGTCGGGAGCTGGACCGGTACCGCCTGGATCTCTGTGGCATTCAGGAGGTCCGGTGGACCGGCTCTGGCTCCTGCCACAATGAGGGGTAGACAGTCCTCTACTCGGGCAGGAGACTGCCAACAACAGGATGTGGCTCTTCTTCTGAACAAAATAATGAAGGGGGCGTGGGAGCGAGGCGGTGAGGTGTGGGAAGCTGTAAGCCCCAGGCTACTTTGGGCTCGCCTTCCCATCAACCGGAGGCGAGGAGTGGTGGTCGTGGTTACTTATGCCCCCACCGAAGACGAACATCTGTGGAGGGATGCAGGCAAGGCCGATGAGTCAGATGCCTTCGATGACCTCCTGTCACAGGTGCTGGCTAAAATGGCCCCTCGGGATAGAGTAATCTTGTTGGGTGACTTCAATGCCCAAGTTGGTCATGATGCTGGCACCTGGTCTGGAGTGATTGGAAGGCATGGGCCAGATCAGTTCAATAACAACGGTAGGAGGCTGCTAGATTTTTGTGGAGCCCATGGGCTTGTAATTACCAACACGCTCTTCCGGCATCGGCGCATCCACACAACATCATGGATGCATGCCGGGTCCAAGTGAAGTACCGGTGAGGACGCTTGACACCGAGGTTGAGGCACACGTGTATTTATTTTACAAGTCGTCACGACAGGACAGTACTAGAGGGGGTATCGGCCCCCTCACCCGTATACTGGGGATACACCACTAGCTATCCCTGACCTACCCCGAGTCCTCCACTAATGGGCTAGGGGAGGCTGTCTGGCCCGACACTGGTGAGTCGGGCTACGGTACCCGGAGTCCCAGAGTGCTGACTCTGGTTCACGGGACCACGCCGCTGGCTCGGTCCTGCGCGGCCCTGACAAGGGCGGCGTCTCAGGGGAGTCCAGGGCTCTAGCTACCCAGGTCTTCAATCTTCCCTCCTTTGTTCTAATACTGAGACCCGAGCTCTCTCTGTCATCCCCTTTATATCCCCCCCAGGATCACAACCCCGGGCAGCCCTACCCCCAGGCTGCCCGATGCGGACGTCGTTGCGGGCACCCCCCCGTGTACTCCCGGAGCTCCGCCCACTGTGTTTGTTCGCCGTTTGATCCTATGTACAAACAGCCCCTCGATAACAGCCCTACATCACTCCCCCCTGCACAGCTCGCAGCCGTCCCGGCTGCAACAATTCCAATGAAGGTACCTTTACCCCTTGACCCTCGTGTGTGCCTCATTTTTTTTCAACAGAACGCGAATTGAACAACAACAATAACCATACCCCCGAAGGGAGAATAAACCGACGCGCCCCCCCCCCCCCCCCCCCGAATAAATACGAAATCCGTAAAAGCAAAGTATATACATTCGCCAGGAACCCCCAGCGCACACACAACACACACACAACACACACACAACACACACACAACACACACACAAGACACACACAACACACACACAACACACACAGCCACAACAACAACGTGCCAAGAGCACCCCACCAACGCAGCGCCCAGTAACCATAACACGTGAAAAATGTTAAAAAAAAACTAAATAATTTTTTTTCTTCGTCTTCCTGTGCATTACAAGAGTCTGCGCATTTTTGCGCGCGTCCTTGCCGCAGGCCCATCACATGGGCCAACCCCAGATGGCGGACCATCCGATGGCAGCTGTCCCGTTCGAGGTGAGTCCGCGATTGAAGTGGCGAGACCCTCGGCATCCCCCGTGTGGGTTGATGGGTGCGAGCCCGTCATTCCTGATGTACCTGGGGGCGGAACAGCCGGCAAGACGTCAGGCGAGAGCAACAGAGACGGACCCTCCGAGTCGGTCGACCCCCACATGTTTGGCCCTGCGTGTGTGGAGTGGGGCCTCGCATCGCAACGAAGGGTTTCAGCCTAGAGGGGTGAACGAACCACCGGCGCTTCCCCCACTTGATACGCACGCATTGAGGTCGCAAAACCTCGACCACCTCGACGGGGCCCCGCCACGGCCGCACCAGCTTCGAGGAGGTCGCGAGTGGTACCTGGGGACAGTGCAGCCATGCCCTGTCCCCTGGCTTCCACTGCAGCACGTGCGCGCGTGCCAGTCTGAGGCGCTCATTCGCCTTTTGGCGAACGCCCTTACGGTAGGTGGTTTCGAAATCGAAATTCTGGAGGACCTCCAACCATCGGGACAATTGTCCCGATGGCTGTTGAACCTTCAGGGCGTACTGCAGTGCCGCATGATCTGTACGAACGGTGAAATGCTGACCGTACAGATATGGGCGATACTGTTGGATGAAATAGACAATTTCCAACAGTTCCCTACGGGTGACACAATATCTTTGCTCCGCTGGAGACAACACCCGACTGCCGTACGCAACCACCCGTTCCACGCCGTCAACCACCTGGGAAAGCACACCTCCAATACCCGTGTTGCTCGCGTCGGTGTCGAGCAAAAACGGCGTCGAAAAATCTGGGTAAATCAAGGGAGGAGCTTTCACCAGGGCGTCCCGAAGGGAGCAGAAAGCAGCTTCCTCATCCTGACCCCAGTGGAACCGAACCCCTTTAGATGTTAAAGCGTGTAGGGGTTTGGCAATCGTCGCAAAATTAGCGACGAAGCGTCGGTAATACGACGCGAAGCCAATAAAACTCCTCACCTCTCCCACCGAGGTGGGAGTCGGCCAGGAGCTGACACACTGCGTTTTGGCGGGATCGGTAGCAATACCCGAGCGCCCCACGATGTGCCCCAAATAACGCACCGACTCACGTAACAAATGGCATTTTTGTGGCTTAAATTTCAAATTAGCAGCCCGCATCTTTTGGAAAACCGCCCGCAACCTCTGGAGATGTTCGTCAAAAGTTTTTCCAAAGACAATAACGTCATCCAAATAAATCAGGCACGACTCCCATTGTAATCCAGCCAAAACCAATTCCATCAACCGCTGGAAAGTTGCCGGCACTGAGTGTAAGCCCATCGGCAACCGGTTGAATTGGAACAGGCCGTGCGGTGTACGGAAAGCAGTTTTAGGCTATGAATCATCGTCCAGAGGAAGCTGCCAGAATCCCGAAAGTAAATCTAGTGTGGAGAAGAATCGCGCTCCCGCCAAGGTGTCCAGCGATTCGTCCATCCGTGGGAGCGGGTATGCGTCGGCAACCGAAATTTTATTAAGGCGCCGAAAATCCACGCAAAACCGCAACGAGCCGTCCTGCTTTTTAACCAGGACAATCGGCGCTCCCCAAGGGCTGGTGGAGGGAGAAATTATGTCAGCGGCTAACATGTCATCGACAGCCGATTTGACATGGTCCTTTTCGGCGGGACTCAACCGAAACGGATTTTGGCGAATTGGCGCGCTGTCACCCGTGTCAATATGGTGACGCAGCAGGTGAGTACAACCCAAATCGTATTTATTCGGACTGAAAACGTCGGAAAATTCCCTCAGTAGTGATCTAAGCTGTTGGCGCTCTGAATTTGACAGGTCCGTCGATCCCGCACAAAGCGCGTCGAGCCACCCTTCATCGCTGTCCGAATGCGGGTGCGTCCGGGAAGCAGTGCCAACGTGGTTCGCGACAGGTACCTCGCAGGGCACCGGCGTCGCGTGAGCGAGCACCGTCCCTTGAGGAACCACTACTGTCTGCGACCCCACATTGAGGACCGCGATGAAAGGGTCCTCGTCCCCTCTTACGACGGTCTGGGCCGGAATTAAATGAGGTCCATTAACCCCGGCCCTAGACGGTCCCAGCATAACACCCTGATCCCCAACGCCCTTAGCGAAGGGCCTACGAAGTTTCAGAGGCACTAACATTTGAGCTCCCGGCGGCACACGAACTGTTTTAACGACGAACGCCGGTACTGTTGCGAACGCCGTCCGAGCCGCAGCAGGGGAAGGCAGGAACGCCATGCATCGCTCCGACGGAAGCTCAATGCATCCTTGGTCGATCAAAATTCGAATCGGCATTTTGCCTAAGAAGTCCGTCCCCAGCAGGCACGGAACCGCCAGCGAGGAGGAAACAAAAATCGGCCCCGACAATTTGATGTCCCCGATAGAAATTTGCGCTCGAATCTGTCCCATGATGCCGAGAGAGCCCCCGTTAGCGGCATAGAATGGGACGTTAACCGGCAGTAAAGGACGGCTCTGTACAGGTAGAATATTGTAAATTAGCTCCGAAATGATTGTCGCCGATGCCCCCGTATCGACTAGGATGCGTACTTCTACCCCGTCAATGTGTCCGACCACGGCCGACGACCCCGACGACGCGGCCACCACGCGATGGGCTAACACGGACCACTGCCCAGGCTCGATTTGAGTCCCCGCAGTGATCCGTGTTGGCCCGTCGCAGCGCAACATCGGCCCCCCGTTCGTTGTGGTGCGAGAGTGTGCGACAGGTGAGTGCTTTGGCCAAACATGTGTGGTGCCGCGACTCGCCGGATCATGTTGCTGGAACTTGGGAGGAGGAGGGCCGGCGTCCTGACGAGGCGTCGTCCCGCGCTGTCGAGGAGAGCGGCACCCCGAGGCGACGTGGCCCCGGACGCCGCAGTTGAAACAACGCGGGAGCGCCGTCGGAGATGATGGACGGTCGAAGCGGCTCGACCCGTCCCGGCCCGACCGTGCTCCTGTCGCCTGTTGCCGTCGGTGGTCGACGGCGTAGAGCTCTTCCGTCGGAAGGGTGGCTGCAGCCACCGCACGCCCGGCCGATGCCCTGCTGGCTTTCGCCGCAGTGACAGAAGGTTGGCGTGGAGGAGCCGCGCAGCCTGGAGAGAAGTCATCTCCGCGTCCTCCTGTGCGACGACAGCGATGTCGAGGTCGTCTGCCAGGAGGAGGATTTTCTCCATGACCATCGCGTCCACGCCGTCGTCGTCCATACGAGGAAAGGCCGTCTTCGCCATCGCCAGGAGGCTCGTCCGGTATGCCAGGGGCGACTCCTTTTCACCCCGCTTGCGATCGTAAAACTGCTGTCGGCATTCAGCTGAAGGTCCATAGACCCCGCCCAGCAGCTGTAGCGCCATCGGCAGCGTAGAACGCTTCTCCCTCGGCGCCGATGTGAGGGCGGCGAGCGCGTCGCCGTCGAGGAGCGCCGGCAGCGCGCAGAGAGCCTCATCGTCCGACCAGTTTGCCATTTCTTGGTGGGCGAGGAAGCGTCGCCCGAAAGCCGCCCCAGTCTCCCTCCGCGCCGACAAACTCCTTAAGCGGGGGCAGTCTCTGGTGTAGCGCAGCGGTTGTTGTAGAACCCCGCAGGTTGTTGTCACCACGACTCGGCTGTGGCTCGGCGCGAACGGCCGATGGAATCGCCTGTCGCAGCTGCGATGATGCACCCTCCGCCGGTGATGACGCGGCAGCTCCAGCGAGGCCGATGTCGGAGCCGATGTTCAAGCTGGCCACGCCCTGAGCAGCCGCGGCGTCGATGGCGGGAAATTCAAATTTCGACTCTTCTGAAATGGCGGGAAGGCGCCCCGGTCGTTGGCTCCCCTCGCCCCATGGTGGACCACCAGCCCCCAATCGCGTGATGGTCTCCAGCGTGGCGGCAGCGGCATACAGCAGCTCCGCCAGCCTTTCGTGAGCCAGCCGTAACGCGTCTGGCTGCGGCCCCTCTTCATTCCGATGCCCCGGTAAGAAGGCGTCAGACCCCGGCTGCACCATGTCTTGTGGAGCCGTCTCAGGCTCGACGATCTCAGCAGTGTCTTCCTCCTGCGGTACTCTGGCCCGAGCTGTATTGCGCGTTTCCATGTTCGTAGTACTTCTGACTCCAGTTGAAGTACCGGTGAGGACGCTTGACACCGAGGTTGAGGCACACGTGTATTTATTTTACAAGTCGTCACGACAGGACAGTACTAGAGGGGGTATCGGCCCCCTCACCCGTATACTGGGGATACACCACTAGCTATCCCTGACCTACCCCGAGTCCTCCACTAATGGGCTAGGGGAGGCTGTCTGGCCCAACACTGGTGAGTCGGGCTACGGTACCCGGAGTCCCAGAGTGCTGACTCTGGTTCACGGGACCACGCCGCTGGCTCGGTCCTGCGCGGCCCTGACAAGGGCGGCGTCTCAGGGGAGTCCAGGGCTCTAGCTACCCAGGTCTTCAATCTTCCCTCCTTTGTTCTAATACTGAGCCCCGAGCTCTCTCTGTCATCCCCTTTTATATCCCCCCCAGGATCACAACCCCGGGCAGCCCTACCCCCAGGCTGCCCGATGCGGACGTCGTTGCGGGCACCCCCCCGTGTACTCCCGGAGCTCCGCCCACTGTGTTTGTTCGCCGTTTGATCCTATGTACAAACAGCCCCTCGATAACAGCCCTACACAAGCAAGAACATCTGCTGGACTACATAGTGACGGACCAGCAGATGCGAGCCCATATCCTTGACAGCAGGACCTACCGTGGAGCTGATCTGCCCTCTGACCATCGACTTGTCATCTGTAAGATGCGCCTGCCATTCTTCCACTCCGGAGGTGGGTGTACACCCAGGATCCCATTCCAACCTAAGGTGGCCTGGTCTCAGCTAGAAGATGAAAGTTGCAAGCGAGAATTTCATCATCGCTTGCGGCTGGGGACGAAATCGTCCCCCACTCCTCCTGATGTCGAGGGTAAATGGGCGAGGTTTAGGACTGTGACTCATGCAGCTGCAATGGCTGCTTTGGGTACGCAGTCCAGACGTCCCCAGAGACCCTGGCTGACAGAGGAGGTGTTCAGGATGGTTGACAAAAAGCGACAGGCCCACTCTCATCATAATAAACGTTCTTGGGTTGGATCGCGTTATTTATAAATGTGTCGTAACCCTCCACCACCCGACACGGCCAATCAGCAAAAAAGTGTCACGTTGACAAAAGACAAAATAGTTCACTACTTTAGCCCACTGGTGTGTTGAAGCGTGAAACCACAACATTTAAAAAAAAATTTAGTACGACGTTTTGCTGGTAATTAAATCCAGCCTCATCGGGCAATTCGCCAGAAAAGTGAAGCAACCACTTGCCCCCGGTCTTAAACAGAGCAGCAGCAGGGTGACATCATCATTTAACCCATTCAGGTGCGACGATTTCAGGCGGTGTGGGGGGGGGGTATTGTGATTATACACTAGATTGGCAATCAGTCAATTGTTATGATTAATAATGAGTTGTAATGTGTGTTATTGTAATTAAATGCTACGCTAGTAATCAGTTAATTAGTATGTGTTTCCCCTATAATGAATTGTAATATGTATTCCTTAATAATACGCTTCCATGCCGCACTAAGCCTGTAGCATCTTCGCCGGTTAGAAACATTTAGGCTGGCCTGCCTACGATCCATGATGGGTTTAACCAGCAGGCTGGATTGTGTGAGGAGCTCACAAATCCTTGAAAGATCTGGGCAAAGTCCCATCGGTGAGCTCCTCCAGCAGGCAAGGCTGCGTTGGCTGAGTCATGTAGCCCGCATGCCCAGCCACCGCATGCCTAAACAGCTTTTGTTCGGCCGGATCGAGGGGGCTAAACGGGCGCGGCACTGGCTAGAGAAGAGATGGAGTGATAGTGGTACAGGAGGACGTGGAGCTGAGTGGACTTGAAGATGACCGGTACCAGCGGTGTCAAGATCGGCCTCAGTGGAGGAGGCTCGTGAAGGATGCTACTGGACAGTTGGAGGCAGTCGCCCTCCAACAACAACGGAGGGCGGAGGAGCGACGCTCACAACAACGAGCGGAGCGCCGGGTGGCTAAAGCACAGCAAGTTGGCACAGTAGGAGGCACAGGTGGTGCATCAGCCAGTCGTCTCGGTCATCTCGGTCAGTCGACCCGTGGTACCTGCTGGGTCTGCCCCGTGACCTCCTGCCAGCGGGCGTTCGACACTTCACGTGGCCTCAAGGTGCACTTGGCCTGGCACAAGCATCGTGGTGACGTCACCGCCACTTAGTGGCGAATTGCGGTTGTTGTTGTCAGTGTGTGTGTGTCAGTGTGTGTGTCAGTGTGTGTGTGTGTGTTTATGTGTACCTTGGTGTGTGTGTGTGTACCTGGGTGTGTGTGTCTATGTGTACCTGGGTGTGTGTGTGTGGGGAGCGGTGGTGTAGTGGTTAGCGCGCTGCGCTATGAACCTGACGACCCGGGTTCGATTTCCGCTCACGGCCAACACCCAGTGACGATTATCTGAACCGGTCCTGGGCCTCCTCTAGGTCGACCCAGCCTTAAATGAGTACCTGGTGCGGTGTGTAAACATCGCCACTGGGGAGACAAAGGCCGTCGGGCGTGGTGCTGGTCACCCACCCCCTCGTGTACCTTTCCGGCCTTCATAGGTGGTCGCTAACAGCACTTGTCCCTACAGTCTATTAAGGCTATACGGGAGATTTTTTTTTATCTTTGTGTGTGTATACCTGGGTGTGTGTATGTGTAAGTGTACACGGGTGTAGTGGTGACAGTGATAGTGACAGTAACAAGGGGGTATAATCGCTTCAGGGCCTCCAACAATCTGAACCCGTCCTTGTCGCTGGCTATTTGCAGAAGCGATTGCTCAACTCATGCTCAGCTCGTGCTAAAGTCGGAAGCGACGATTCCCTAAGAGATGCCACGTCACATCTGCCCTGTTTTACAAACACTCAGCAACTTTCTGTGACTCGACAGGTACACGAAGTAAGACTGCAGGTGCTTGACCCACGAATGTCTGCGGACTTGGCAGGCAGGCAGGTTTAAATAACGAACGCGACGCACGAAAATCTATTGACACACACACACATTCACTCATACACTCACTCACGCATACACTCACTCACTCATACACACACTCACTCACTCATACACTCACTCATACACTCACTCATACACTCACTCACTCATACACTCACTCGTAAACTCACTCATACACTCACTCATACACTCACTCATACTCATACACGCACTCATACACTCACTCATACACTCACTCATAGATACAATCACTCACTCATACACTCACTCATACACTCAAACACTCATACACTCATACACTCACTCATACACTCACTCACTGATACACTCACTCATACAATCACTCATACACGCACTCATACACTCACTCACTCATACACTCATACACTCACTCACTCATACACTCATACACTCACTCACTCATACACTCACTCACTCATACACTCACTCACTCATACACTCACTCATACACTCACTCACTCATACACTCACTCACACACACACTCACTCATACACTCACTCACTCATACACTCACTCACACACTCAATCACTCATACACTCACTCATACACTCACTCAATCACTCATACACTCACTCATACTCACTCACTCATACAATCACTCCCTCACTCATACACTCACTCATATACTCACTCAAACACTCACTAATACACTCACTCATACACTCACTCACTCATACACTCACTAATACACTCACTCAAACACTCACTCACTCATACACTCACTCACTCATACACTCACTCATACTCATACACGCAATCATACACTCACTCATAGATACACTCACTCATACACTCACTCATACACTCACGCACTCATACACTCACTCACTCACACACTCACTCACTCATACACTCACTCATACACTCACTCATACTCATACACGCACTCATACATTCACTCATACACTCACTCATAGATACACTCACTCACTCATACACTCACTCATACACTCACTCATACACTCACTCACTGATACACTCACTCATACAATCACTCCCTCACTCATACACTCACTCATACACTCACTCAAACACTCACTCAAACACTCACTCATACACTCACTCACTCATACACTCACTCGTACACTCACTCATACTCATACACGCACTCATACACTCACTCATAGATACACTCACTCACTCATACACTCACTCATACACTCACTCACTCATACACTCACTCCTGATACACTCACTCAAACAATCACTCCCTCACCCATACACTCACTAATACACTCATTCATACACTCACTCATACACTCACTCACTCATACACTCACTCACTCATACACTCACTCACTCATACACTCACTCACACACTCACTCATACACTCACTCACACACTCACTCACTCATACACTCACTCACTCATACACTCACTCACACACTCACTCATACACTCATACACTCACTCATACACTCACTCATACACTCACTCACTCATACACTCACTCATACACTCACTCAAACACTCACTAATACACTCACTCACTCATACACTCACTAATACACTCACTCAAACACTCACTCATACACTCACTCACTCAATCATACACTCACTCGTACACTCACTCATACACTCACTCACTCGCTCATACACTCGCTCATACACTCACTCATACTCATACACGCACTCATACACTCACTCATACACTCACTCATAGATACTCATACACTCACTCATACACTCACGCACTCATACACTCACTCATAGATACTCATACACTCACTCATACACTCACGCACTCATACACTCACTCACTCATACACTCACTCATACAATCACTCCCTCACTCATACACTCACTCATACACTCACTCACTCATACAGTCACTCATACACTCACTCATACACTCACTCATACACTCACTCATACACTCACTCACTCACTCATACACTCACACACACACATTCACTCACTCATACACTCACTCACTCATACTCACTCATACACTCACTCTTACAATCACTCCCTCCCTCATACACTCACTCATACACTCACTCAAACACTCACTAATACACTCACTCAAACACTCACTAATACACTCACTAAAACACTCACTCATACACTCACTCACTCATACACTCACTCATACACTCACTCACTCACTCACTCGTACATTCACTCATAGACTCACTCATACACCCACTCATACATAAACTCAAACACTCACTCGCACGTACGCACTCACTCATACAAATGTAGTGACACAGCGCCGACTGCTGTACACCAGCTGCAACTGCAGCTGGACACTTAATGACTCCCCTGTCATTACCTCCCGTGGCCACCAGTCCCTTCACACTCACAACTGACTCCCCTGGCATTACCTCCCGTGGCCACCAGTCCCTTCACTCTCACAGCTGACTCCCCTGTCCTGACCTCCCGTGGCCACCAGTCCCTTCACACTCACAGCTGACTCCCCTGTCACTACCTCCTGTGGCCACAAGTCCCTTCACACTCACAACTGACTCCCCCTGTCACTACCTCCCGTGGCCACCAGTCCCTTCACACTCACAGCTGACTCCCCTGTCATTACCTCCCGTGGCCACCAGTCCCTTCACACTCACAGCTGACTCCCAGTAGTTCCTACTATAGAGTCAGTAGATACTACTGTAGTCGGTAGATACTACTGTAAAACCCACGGAGACCCATAGAGACCCACAGAGACCCACAGACCCACGGAGACCCACATAGACCCACAGAGACCCACATAGATCTACGGAGACCCACAAAGACCCAGAGACCCACAGAGACCCACAGACCCACAGAGACCCACAGAGACCCAGAGACCCACATAGACCCAAGAGGCTGATATTATCATCAAGTGGCTGATATAATCACCATCGTCATCACCACCATCATCACGAGGACATTCTTAGCGTCAGAAAAACCATTTTCAGTAATCGGACATTTGCAATGTAACGCCCACGTCATCAAATATTTATCACCGACACCACCCCCACCATCATCACAATCGTCACAATCATCATCATTTAAATTAAA
>NW_026891729.1:27500-60691 GCF_015708825.2 Lethenteron reissneri
AATTATTTTATTCAGAAGAGCCACTCCCTGTTGTTTGGCAGTCTCCTGCCCCGAGTAGAGGACTGTCCACCCCTCATGGTGGCAGGAGCCAGAGCCGGTTCTACCGGACCTCCCGAATACCACAGAGATCTAGGCGGTACCGGTCCAGCTCCTGACGGAGGAGCGGCAGCCTCTCCTCCACGCTGAGACGGCTCGAATATTCCCACGTGGACAATCTCGGCACTTCTCCTGTTCCTGGAGGAACCCTGATATGGGATGGGGTGGTGGTGTGTGGTTCAGTCTGGCTCTGCCAGACGGAGTCTGGCCCAGAAGGCGTCATGAACGCCTGACCCACTGGTCTCTAGCAGGACCACGAACCACCGCTGTTATCACCGCAACCATCACTATTAACACAACCACCACTTTCGACATCATCACCACAACCACCGCTATCACAACAACCACTATCACCATGACCACCACCATCATCGCCACAACAACCACTATCACCATCATCACCACAACCACCGCTATCACCATCATCACCACAACCACCGCTATCACCATCATCACCACAACCACTATCACCATCATCACCACCACAACCACTATCACCATCATCACCACAACCACCACTATCACCATGATCACCACAACCACCGCTATCACCATCATCACCACAACAACCACTATCACCACCATCACCACAACCACCGCTATCACCATGACCACCACCATCATCGCCACAACCACCACTATCACCATCACCGCCACAACCACCACTATCACCATCATCACCACCACCACTATCACCATCATCACCATAACCACCACTATCACCATGACCTCCATCATCACCACTACCACCACGATCACCATCACCACAACTATCACCATAACCACCACCACCATCATCACAACAACCACCACTATCACCATGACCACCACCATCATCACCACAACTACCACCATCATCACCATCACTATGATCACCATCAACGTCACCACAACCACCACCATCATCACCACAAGCACAACCAACCACGACCATCACCACCACAACCACCACTATCACCATCACCACCACCACCACAACCACCACTACAACCACCACCACCATCAACACCATCATCACCATCATCACCATCATTATCACCATCAACGTCATCGTCACCACAACTACCACCATCACCACCACCACTACTATCACCACAACCATCACCACCACAAACACCACTATCACCATAACCACCACCATCATCATCACCACTACCACCACTATCACCATCACCTGTGCCACCTTGACAGGTCCATCCTTCACGTCATCTTCCTTGGCATCTTCCCCTTTCAGTTCCTCGTCATCGTCACCATCTTCATCATCGTCACCATCCTCATCATCGTCACCATCTTCATCCCCGTCATCATCATCGCCGCCACCACCCTCAACGTCTTTCTTTTCGTCCACGACTCCAGCCACTTGATCATCAACTTCTTCTACATCATCACCATCATCATCATCACCACTACCACCGTCATCATCACTATCATCGTCTACTTCATGATCGTCACCTTCAGCGTCATCTTCATCATCGTCATCTTCATCATCTTCATCATCGTCATCTTCATCATCGTGTCCACCTTCACCATGGCTGCTCTGCCCTAAGCTAGGGATCTCCACGACACTCGAATCCTGGATGGAACGGGGTGGGGGGTGTGGGGTGTGGGAGACACGGGCAGATCAGGGGAGATTACGAGTCGTGGAACAGAGACGGGCATTTAAGATTGCAATGATAGGAAAGTTTGCAGATGAGGGTGGGTAGACTTCAATGTTAAAGGCTCCCATAGACTTCAATGTTAAAGACCCCCATAGACGTCAATGTTAAAGGCTCCCAAATACCCCAATGTTAAAGGCTCCCATAGACGTCAATGGTAAAGACTCCCATAGACTCCAATGTTAAAGTCCCCGATAGACTTCAATGCTAAAGGCTCCCATAGACTTCAATGTTAAAGACTCCCATAGACTTCAATGCTAAAGTCTCCCACATACTTCAATGTTAAAGGCACCCATAGACTTCAATGTTATATTATCCCACAGACTTCAATGTTAAAGGCTCCCATATACTTCAATGTTAAAGGCTCCCAAAGACTTTAATGTTAAAGTCTCCCATAGACTTCAATGTTAAATTCTCCCATAGTCTTCAATGTTAAAGTCTCCCATAGACTTCAATTTTAAAGGCTCCCATATACTTCAATGTTAAAGGCTCCCATAGACTTCAATGTTAGTCTCCCATATACTTCAATGTTAAAGTCTTCCATAGACTTCAATGTTAAAAGCCCCCATAGACTTCAATGTTAAAGACTCCCACAGACTTCAGTGTTAAAGTCTCCCATAGACTTCAATGTTAAAGTCTCCCAAAGACTTCAATGTTAAAGGCCCCCATAGACTTCAATGGTAAAGGCTCCCATAGACTTCAATGTTAGTCTCCCATATACTTCAATGTTAAAGTCTTCCATAGACTTCAATGTTAAAAGCCCCCATAGACTTCAATGTTAAAGACTCCCACAAACTTCAGTGTTAAAGTCTCCCATAGACTTCAATGTTAAAGTCTCCCAAAGACTTCAATGTTAAAGGCCCCCATAGACTTCAATGGTAAAGGCTCCCATAGACTTCAATGTTAAAATCTCCCATAGACTTCAACGTTTAAGTCTCCCATAGACTCCAATGTTAAAGGCTCCCATAGACTTCAATGTTAAAGTCTCCCATATACTTCAATGTTAAAGACAACCTAGACTTCAATGTTAAAGACTCCCATAGACTACAATGTTAAAGGCTCTCATAGACTTCAATGTTAAATGCTCCCATAGACTTCGATGTTAAAGGTTCCCATATACGTCAATGTTAAAGGCTCCCATAGACTTCAACGGCAAAGGCTCCCATAGACTTCAATGTTAAAGGCTCCCATAGACTTCAATGTTACAGTTTTTCATAGACTTCAATGTTAAAGTCTCCCATAGACTTCAATGTTAAAGGCTCCCATAGACTTCCATGTTAAATGCTCCTACAGTCCTCAATGTTAAAGTCTCCCATATACTTCAATGTTAAAGGCTCCCATAGACTTCAATGTTAAATGCCCCCTAAGACTTCAATGTTAAATGATCCCATAGACTTCAATGTTAAAGACTCCCATAGACTTCAATGTCAAAGGCTCCCATAGACTGCAATGTTAAAGTCACCCATAGAGTCCAATGTTAAGGCTCCAATAGACTCCAATGTTAAAGTGTCCCATAGACTTCAATGTTAAAGTCTCCCATAGACTTCAATGTTAAATGCTTCCATAGTCTTCAATGTCAAAGGCTCCCATAGACTCCAACGTTAAAGTCTCCCATAGACTTAAATGTTAAAGACTCCAACAGACTTCAGTGTTAAAGTCTCCCATAGACTTCAATGTTAAAGTCTTCCATAGACTTCAATGTTAAAGGCTCCCATAGACCTCAATGTTAAATTCTTCAATAGACTTCAATGTTAAAGGCTCCCATAGACGTCAATGTTAAAGTCTCCCATAGACTCCAATGTTAAAGTCTCCCAAACACTTCAATGTTAAAGACTCCCATAGACTCCAATGTTAAAGTATCCCATAGACCCCAATGTTAAAGTCTCCCAAAGACTTCAATGTCAAAGGCTCCCATAGACGTCAATGTTAAAGGATCCCATAGACTTCAATGGTAAAGGCTCCCATAGACTATAATGTTAAAGTATCCCATAGACTTCAATGTTAAATTCTCCCATAGACTTCAATTTTAAAGGCTTCCATAGACTCTAATGTTAAAGTCTCCCAAAGACTTCAATGTTAAAGGCTCCCATAGACTTCAATGGTAAAGGCTCCCATAGACGTCAATGTTTAGGTCCCCCATAGACTTCAATATTAAATGCTCCCATAGACTTCAATGTTAAAGACTCACATAGACTTCAATGTCAAAGGCTCCCATAGACTTCAAAGTTAAAGTTACCCATAGAGTTCAATGGTAAGGCTCCCATAGACTCCAATGTTAAAGTGTCCCATAGACTTCAATGTTAAAGTCTCCCATATACTTCAATGTTAAATGCTCCCATAGTCTTCAATGTCAAAGGCTCCCATAGACTCCAATGTTAAAGTCTCCCATAGACTTCAATGTTAAAGACTCCCACAGACTTCAGTGTTAAAGTCTCCCATAGACTTCAATGTTAAAGTCTTCCATAGACTTTAATGTTAAAGGCTCCCATAGACTTCAATGTTAAAGTCTCCCAAAGACTTCAATGTTAAAGGCTCCCATAGACTTCAATGTCAAAGTCTCCCATAGACTCCAATGTTAAAGTCTCCCAAACACTTCAATGTTAAAGACTCCCATAGACTCCAATGTTAAAGTATCCCATAGACTCCAATGTTAAAGTCTCCCAAAGACGTCAATGTTAAAGGCTCCCATAGACTTCAATGTTAAAGTTTCCCATAGACTTCAATGTTAAATGCTCCCAGAGATTCCAATGTTAAAGGCTCCCATAGACGTCAATGTTAAAGGCCCCCATAGACTTCAATGTTAAAGGCTCCCATAGTCTCTAATGTTAAAGTCTCCCATAGACCGCAATGCTAAATTCTCCCATAGACTTCAATTTTAAAGGCTCCCATAGACTTCAATGTTAAAGGCTCCCATAGACGTCAAAGTTGAAGACTCTCATAGACTTCAATGCTGAAGGCTCCCATAGACTTCAATGTCAAAGGCTCCCGTAGACTCTAATGTTAAAGTCTCCTAAAGACTTTAATGTTAAAGGCTCCCATAGACTTCAATGGTAAAGGCTCCCATAGACTTCAATGTTAAAATCTCCCATAGACTTCAACGTTAAAGTCTACAATAGACTCCAATGGTAAAGGCTCCCATAGACTTCAATGTTAAAGTCTCCCATAGACTTCAATGTTAAAGACATCTCTAGACTCCAATGTTAAAGGCTCCCATAGACTTCAATGTTAAATTCTCCCATAGACTTCAATGTTAACGGCTCCAATAGACTTCAATGTTAAAGGCTCCCATAGACTTCAATGTTAAAGGCTCCCATATACTTCAATGTTAAAAGCTCCCATAGACTTCAATGTTAAAGGTTCTCATAGACTTCAATGTTAAAGGCTCCCATAGACTTCAATGTTAAAGGCACCCATAGACGGCAATGTTAAAGGCTCCCATAGACTGCAATGTTAAATGCTCCAATAGACTTCAATGTTAAATGCTCCCATAGACTTAAATGTTAAATGCTCCCATAGATTTCGATTTAAAGCTTTCGTGACTGCAGGGATTCATCTTCTTGGTTCTTTCGGTAAAGTCACGTAGAAGGGAAGTAATAAAATAATAAAAATAAAACACAATAAAATTATTCTCACGGCGTTTCGGCCACAACGCAAGCAGCCGTCTTCAGGTGAAAACCAGGTCCGTCGAGGCGACAGAGTCTGAATGAAACAGCACACGAGCTTCGAGCATATATAACAGCTGGGCGCCTTGACAAATGAATTAGCATATCAAGATGAATTTAGCATATTTATGGGAAATGCAGGAATGTGAATAGTACTACATATGCATGTGCATTATGCAGGATTAACAGCATCAAAGGGAGCTTGAGTTTGCTGCTGCTGCTGCTGCTGCGGTTTGCTGCTGCTGCTGCAGTTTGCTGCTGCTGCTGCAGTTTGCTGCTGCTGCTGCAGTTTGCTGCTGCTGCTGCAGTTTGCTGCTGCTGCTGCAGTTTGCTGCTGCTGCTGCAGTTGCTGCTGCTGCTGCAGTTGCTGCTGTTGCAGTTGCTGCTGCAGTTGCTGCCTTATCCATTTTAATATAACACTATGTATTATTCTACCCACCCTAATGTGTATCACACTGCTATAGATTTACTATACAATTACGACACCATACATTACTCTGCACACTGCACCAAGCATACAAATGCCACACTATCTGCCACTATACACTGTACCATTGATCGCCGTGTCAATGGGTGAGTGGTGGGGGAAACTTGCAGCGGAGCAAAGAATCCATTCCCTGCGGAGAATACAATGCCAGTGAGTGGAACGCGGTCTGAAAGTCACCGTAAACGTGAACACAATCAGTTAAGATCCGAAATGGTTTATTACGTCCTTCCAATGATTGCTAAGCCAGAATCCATCTTCTCAGTTGAAATTGTCTCTGTGTTTGTATATGTGGATCGCCTCATGAAAGAATCTCTCATGATAGCCAGATGGCTTGCAGACAACCTCTGTCTTGGGGAAGTCAATGTCATGTGAGCCCACTGAATTGTAACAGTGATCTGCCACGGCCGAGGTGTTAGTCCTACCGTGTTTCAGGTCTGCTTTATGTTCACGGATGCGGTCCGAGACATGTCGTTTGGTTTCTCCAATGTAACTGCTACCACAGAGGCAACTTAGTTTGTAGACGCCAGGGTACTGTATGTCTGGAACCACATCTTTTACAGACGGGACCAGATCACGGATTTTATGTACTGTGTTGAATCGGACCTGGATCTTGTGTTTAATCAGGATTTTGGAGATCTTTTTTGTGACCCCAGCAATGTAGGGTAAGGTGATGGTCTTGAAAGGCTCCTCAACAGGATCCTTCTTGATGGTTGGAGTGATGGCCTTGCGGATTGTGTAGTCGGAGTAACCATTAGCCTTAAGAGCTTGGCGTACGTGTTTGAGTTCACTGCCAATGTGTTCCTGGTCGGAAATGCATTGGGCTCTATGGTATAGAGTCTTGATGAGGGAATTCTTCTGGGATGGATGGTGGTGGGAATCCGGTTTTAGGTAAGCATCCGTATGGGTGGCTTTCCTGTAGACAGAGTGGCTCATTGAACCATCAGGTCTCCTTTTAATTAGGACATCCAAAAAGGGTAGCTTGCCATCTTTTTCGACTTCCATGGTGAATCTGATGGCTGGGTGTATGGAATTGTTCTGGTCGAGAAATTGGTCTAGAGCAGGCCGGCCATGTGGCCAGATGACAAAAGTGTCATATACGTACCTCTTCCATAAGGTCGGGCGTAGAGTGGCAGTCTTGATGGCGTCAGTTTCAAATTTCTCCATGAAGATGTTGGCTACAACCGGAGATAGGGGGGAGCCCATTGGGGTGCCCTCAGTTTGCTTGTAAAAAGTTCCATTCCAGGTGAAGTATGTATTGGTTAAGCAGTGTCTCACCGCTAAGATGCCAGCTAGCAACATCAGCAAAGATGAGCGTTTTGAATTAGCTCAATTAAAAAAGAGGGATGACATTGTCATCCTCTCAGCCGACAAAGGCAATGCCACTGTCATCATGGACAAAACAGAATACAACAACAAAATCCAAGAACTACTCAACGATGGCAGCTATACAAAAATAAAAAGAGACCCCACCAACAGCCTCGTCTCTAAAACCAAGCAAATCATTTCTGATTCAACCGCATTAATTGATCAGACCAAACAGTTCTCGTTGAAACCTTCTGCAGCCAGGCCACCAAGATTATACGGCTTGCCAAAGATACATAAAGAAGATACACATCTTCATCCCATTCTCTCTACTATCAACTCCCCCACCTATAAACTGGCTCGTTTTTTGTCTGAAATCATACGGCCTTTCACTGGAAAAACCACCTCTGCGGTACTAAACTCTACGGACCTGGTATCGACAATCAAGGGGATTGCCCTGTCCCCAGACGACCTGCTTGTCAGTTTTGATGTGGTTTCCTTATTCACCAAAGTTCCTTTACCTGACACCATCGCAATCATTGAAGACTTAGTTCATCAAGGACTGAATGCTGGGGTACCCCCCCCCCCCCTGGTGAGACACTGCTTAACCAATACATACTTCACCTGGAATGGAACTTTTTACAAGCAAACTGAGGGCACCCCAATGGGCTCCCCCCTATCTCCGGTTGTAGCCAACATCTTCATGGAGAAATTTGAAACTGACGCCATCAAGACTGCCACTCTACGCCCGACCTTATGGAAGAGGTACGTAGATGACACTTTTGTCATCTGGCCACATGGCCGGCCTGATCTAGACCAATTTCTCGACCACATCAATTCCATACACCCAGCCATCAGATTCACCATGGAAGTCGAAAAAGATGGCAAGCTACCCTTTTTGGATGTCCTAATTAAAAGGAGACCTGGTGGTTCAATGAGCCACTCTGTCTACAGGAAAGCCACCCATACGGATGCTTACCTAAAGCCGGATTCCCACCACCATCCATCCCAGAAGAATTCCCTCATCAAGACTCTATACCATTGAGCCCAATGCACTTCCGACCAGGAACACATTGGCAGTGAACTCAAATACGTACGCCAAGCTCTTAAGGCTAATGGTTACTCCGACTACACAATCCGCAAGGCCATCACTCCAACCATCAAGAAGGATCCTGTTGAGGAGCCTTTCAAGACCAGCACCTTACCCTACATTGCTGGGGTCACAAAAAAGATCTCCAAAATCCTGATTAAACACAAGATCCAGGTCCGATTCAACACAGTACATAAAATCCGTGATCTGGTCCCGTCTGTAAAAGATGTGGTTCCAGACATACAGTACCCTGGCGTCTACAAACTAAGTTGCATCTGTGGTAGCAGTTACATTGGAGAAACCAAACGATATGTCTCGGACCGCATCCGTGAACATAAAGCAGACCTGAAACACGGTAGGACTAACACCTCAGTCGTGGCAGATCACTGTTACAATTCAGTGGGCTCACATGACATTGACTTCTCCAAGACAGAGGTTCTCTGCAAGCCATCTGGCTATCATGAGAGATTCGTTCATGAGGCGATCCACATATATAAACACAGAGACAATTTCAACCGAGAAGATGGATTCTGGCTTAGCAATCATTGGAAGGACGTAATAAACCATTTCGGATCTTAACTGATTGTGTTCACGTTTACGGTGACTTTCAGACCGCGTTCCACTCACTGGCATTGTATTCTCCACAGGGAATGGATTCTTAGCTCCGCTGCAAGTTTCCCCCACCACTCACCCATTGACACGACAATCAATGGTACAGTGTATAGTGGCAGATAGTGTGGCATTTGTATGCGTGGTGCAGTGTGCAGAGTAATGTATGGTGTCGTAATTGTATAGTAAATATATAGCAGTGTGATACACATTAGGGTGGGTAGAATAATACATAGTGTTATATTAAAATGGATAAGGCAGCAACTGCAGCAGCAGCAGCAACTGCAGCAGCAGCAACTGCAGCAGCAGCAGCAAATTGCAGCAACAGCAGCAGCAAACTGCAGCAGCAGCAGTAAACTGCAGCAGCAGCAGCAAACTGCAGCAGCAGCAGCCAACTGCAGCAGCAGCAGCAAACTGCAGCAGCAGCAGCAGCAAACTGCAGCAGCAGCAGCAAACTGCAGCAGCAGCAGCAAACTGCAGCAGCAGCAGCAAACCGCAGCAGCAGCAGCAAACCGCAGCAGCAGCAGCAAACTGCAGCTCCCTTTGATGCTGTTAATCCTGCATAATGCACATGCATATGTAGTACTAATCACATTCCTGCATTTCCCATAAATATGCTAAATTCATCTTGATATGCAAATTCATTTGTCAAGGCGCCCAGCTTATATATATGCTCCAAGCTCGTGTGCTGTTTCATTCAGACTCTGTCGCCTCGACGGACCTGGTTTTCACCTGAGGACGGCTGCTTGCGTTGTGGCCGAAACGTCGTGAGAATTATTTTATTGTGTTTTATTTTATTATTTTATTACTTCCCTTCTACGTGACTTTACCGAAATAACCAAGAAGATGCTCCCATAGACTTCAATGTTAAATGCTCCCATAGACCTCAATGTTAAAGTATCCCATAGACTTCAATGTTAAAGGCTTCCATAGACTTCAATGTTAAAGTCTCCCAAATACTTCAATGTTAAAGACTCACATAGACTTCAATGTTAAAGGCTCCCAAAGACGTCAATGTTAAATGCTCCCATAGACTTCAATGTTAAATGCTCCCATAGACTTCAATGTTAAAGACTCCCACAGACTTCAGTGTTAGAGTCTCCCATAGACTTCAATGTCAAAGTCTTCCATAGACTTCAATGTTAAAGTCTCCCATAGACTTCAATGTTAAAGGCTCCCATAGACTCCAATGTTAAAGGCTCCCATAGACTTCAATGTTAAAGGCTCCGATAGACTTCAATGTCAAAGGCTCCCATAGATTTCAATGTCAAAGGCTCCCATATACTTCAATGTTAAATGCTCCCATAGACTTCAATGTTAAAGGCTCCCAAAGACTTCAATGTTAAAGGCTCCCATAGACTTCAATGTTAAAGGCTCCCATATACTTCAATGTTAAATGCTCCCACAGACTTCAATGTTAAATGCTCCCATAGACTTCAATGTTAAAGACTCCCATAGACGCCAATGTCAAAGGCTCCCATAGACCTCAATGTTAAAGTATCCCATAGACTTCAATGTTAAAGGCTTCCATAGACTTCAATGTTAAAGTCTCCCAAATACTTCAATGTTAAAGACTCCCATAGACTTCAATGTTAAAGGCTCCCAAAGACGTCAATGTTAAATGCTCCCATAGACTTCAATGTTAAATGCTCCCATAGACTTCAATGTTAAATGCTCCGATAGACTTCAATGCCAAAGGCTCCCATAGGCTTCAATGTCAAAGGCCCCCATAGACTGCAATGTTAAATGCTCCCATAGACGTCAATGTCAAAGGCTCCCATAGACTCCAATGTTAAAGTCTCCCATAGATTTCAATGTTAAAGGCTCCCATAGACTCCAATGTTAAAGTGTCCCATAGACTTCAATGTTAAAGTCTCCCATAGACTTCAATGTTAAATGCTCCCATAGTCTTCAATGGCAAAGGCTCCCATAGACGCCAATGTTAAAGTCTCCCATAGAATTCAATGTTAAAGACTCCCACATACTTCAGTGTTAGAGTCTCCCATAGACTTCAATGTTAAAGTCTTCCATAGACTTCAATGTTAAAGGCTCCCATATACTTCAATGTAAAAGTCTCCAAAAGACGTCAATGTTAAAGACTCCCATAGACTTCAATGTTAAAGGCTCCCAAAGACTTAAATGTTAATGGCTCCCATAGACGTCAATGTTAAATGCTCCCATAGACTTCAATGTTAAATGCTCCCATAGACTTCGATGTTAAAGTCTCCCAAACACGTCAACGTTAAAGACTCCCATAGACTCTAATGTTAAAGTCTCCCATAGACTACAATGTTAAAGTCTCCCAAAGACTTCAATGTTAAAGGCTCCCATAGACTTCAATGTTAAAGTCTCCCATAGACATCAATGTTAAATGCTCCCATAGACGTCAATGTTAAATGCTCCCAAAGACTTCAATGTTAAAGACTCCCATAGACTTCAATGTTAAAGGATACCAAAGACGCCAATGTCAATGGCTCCCATAGACTTCAATGTTAAAGGCTCCGATATACTTCAATGTCAAATGCTCCCATAGACGTCAACGTCAAAGGCTCCCATAGACCCCAATGTTAACGGCTCCCATAGACTTCAATGTTAAAGGCTCCCATAGACGACAATGTTAAACGCTCTCATATACTTCAATGTTAAAGGCTCCCATAGACTTCAATGTTGAATGCTCCCACAGCCTTCAATGTTAAATGCTCCCATAGACTGCAATGTTAAAGACTCCCATAGACTTCAATGTCAAAGGCTCCCATAGACTTCAATGTTAAAGTCTCCCATATATTTCAATGTTAAAGGCTCCCATAGACTCCAATGTTAAAGTGTCCCATAGACTTCAATGTTAAAGTCTCCCATAGACTTCAATGTTAAATGCCCCCATAGTCGTCAATGTCAAATGCTCCCATAGACTCCAATGTTAAAGTCTCCCATAGACTTCAATGTTAAAGACTCCCACAGACTTCAGTGTTAGAGTCTCTCATAGACTTCAATGTTAAAGTCTTCCATAGACTTAAATGTTAAAGTCTCCCATAGACTTCAATGTTAAAGGCTCCCATAGACTTCAATGTTAAAGTCTCCAAAAGACTTCAATGTAAAAGACTCCCATAAACTTCAATGTTAAAGGCTCCCAAAGACTTCAATGTTAATGGCTCCCATAGACGTCAATGTTAAATGCTCCCATAGACTTCAATGTTAAAGGCTCCCATAGACTTCAATGTTAAAGTCTCCCAAACACTTCAATGTTAAAGACTCTCATAGACTATAATGTTACAGTCTCCCATAGACTCCAATGTTAAAGTCTCCCAAAGACTTCAATGTTAAAGGCTCCCATAGACTTCAATGTTAAAGTCTCCCATATACTTCAATGTTAAATGCTCCCATAGACTTAAATGTTAAATTCTCCAATAGACTTCAATGTTAAAGGCTCCTACAGACTTCAGTGTTAAAGTCTCGTGTAAAGTATGTGTCTGCTGCTGCACATTTCCACTTGATGCTGCTATCAGCCACTCGGTGGAGCTGCCAGCTCAATGGGACCCTTACACCTGATAACATGAAGATAGTTCAGTTTTAGTCTGAGTCTCTATAGGTATGGGTCTCTGTAGGTTTGGGTCTCTATAGGTATGGATCTCTATAGGTATGGGTCTCTGTAGGTATGGGTCTCTGTAGGTATGGGTCTCTATAGATATGGGTCTCTATAGGTATGGGTCTCTATAGGTATGGGTCTCTGTAGGTATGGGTCTCTGTAGATATGGGTCTGTCGGTATGGGTCTCTATAGGTATGGGTCTCTATAGGTATGGATCTCTATAGGTATGGGTCTCTGTAGGTATGGGTCTCTATAGGTATGGGTCTCTATAGGCATGGGTCACTGTGGGGCTCTGTGTATCTCTATGGGTCTCCACGTAGCTCTATTGGTCCATATGTATCTCTATGGGTTTCTATGTATCTCTGGGTCTCTGTGCATATCTATGGGTCTCTGTGGGTCTCTTTGAGGCTATAAGTCTCTGTGGCTATATGTGAGTTTCTATGAGTCACTGTGGGTCTCTGTGGGTCTACGTGAGTCTTGAAGAGTATCTGTGGGTCTCTATGGGTCTATATGAGTCTCTGTGGGTCTCTGTGGGTCTATGTTCTTCTCCAAGAGTTTGTGGGTCTCTGTGGGACTATGTGCATCTCTATGAGTCTCGGGCGGTCTCTGTGGATCTATGTGAGTCTCTAAGAGTATATGTGGGTCTATATGAGTCTTTATGAGTCTCTGTGGGTCTCTGTGGGTATCTGTGGGTCTCTGTGGGTCTCTGTGTGAGTGTGGGTCTCTGTGAGTATGGGTCTGGGTCTCTATGAGTCTCTGTGGGTCTATGTGGGTCTCCATGGGTCTCTGTGAGTATTGGTCTGAGACTCTGTGGGTCTCTGTTGGTCTATGTGAGTCTATTAAGTGTCACTGTGGGTCTCCGTGGGTCTCTGTGGGTCTCCGTGGGTCTCTGTGAGTATTGGTCTGAGTCTCTGTGGGTCTCTGTTGGTCTATGTGATTCTATTAAGTGTCTCTGTGGGTCTCCGTGGGTCTCTGTGTGAGTATGGGTCTCGATGAGTGTGGGTATGAGTTGAGTTTCAGAGTTATTGTTGGCCAGGATTTCGCACCAAAACAAAAGCAGCAGCTGGAATCTGCGTCTCATTGGCCACTGTGTTACCTCGTTCCATAGCAAAGAGACACATCGAGAACCAGGGCTCAAACCCAGGCATCACAGAGGTTCAAACATAGTAGTGTAGTGTACTGTATAGTGTAGTGTATAGTGTAGAGTATATTGTAGTGTATAGTGTAGTGTATATTGTAGTGTATAGTAGTGTAGTGTATAGTAGTGTAGTGTATAGTAGTGTATAGTGTATAGTAGTGTGTAGTGTAGTGCATACTGCAGTGTATAGTGTAGTGTATAGTGTAGTGTATGGTGTAGTGTATAGTGTAGTGTATAGTGGAGAGATAGTATCTCTACCAACGTTGCTCACCTGATGTGGTGGACACCACGTGTCGGGAAGTAAAAACAAGCTCCTCTCTGATTGGTTAATTAACGGGGCAGAGGAGAAGAGAGGGAGTGGGTGTACTCAAAGGGGATTGGTTAGAAGCAGGAGGGCGGGGGGGTGGGAACAGGTGATGAAGGGTGATTGGAGGGTAGAAATCCAACACTGGAGTGGGCGGGGACACGGAAGGGGATGATGGACAGCTTGGGTCCGGTCGGATAACCCTGGGAGAAAGTGGGAAGGTGATTGGCTCAAGAGTAGGGGAATATAGAAAGGAAGGCCGAGGAAGCTTGCAGAAAGGAAGGGGGCCTTGAGGGATACGGGGACTCCTCTACGAACGAACGAGTTGGGATGCCAGGAGGTTCTGGGTTCGTAAGTCGATTTGCTCGTCAGTCGAACTTAACTGCCGTAGATTCGAAACGTGATGAACGGCGTGGACACTAAACGCGGGTTCAATGGCTTTGAGCGTTGTAGAAACTCCTGCAGATGTAGATGTCGCTGGTTCTTATTCTGCACATGTAGATGCCACTGATTCTTCACGTTCTCCAGATGTAGATGCCACTGGCTCTTCACATTCTACAGATGTAGATGCCACTGGTTCTTCACGTTCTGCAGATGTAGATGCCACTGGCTCTTCACTTTCTGAAGATGTAGATACCACTAGTTCTTCACGTTCCGTAGATGTAGATACCACTGGTTCTTCACGTTCCGTAGATGTAGATGCCGCTGGTTCTTCGCGTTCTGCAGATGTAGATGCCGCTGGTTCTTCACGTTCTGCAGATGTAGATGCCGCTGGTTCTTCGCGTTCTGCCGATGCAGATTCCACTGATTCTTCGCGTTCTGCAGATGTAGATGCCACTGGTTCTTCACGTTCTGTAGATGTAGATGCCACTGGTTCTTCACGTTCTGTAGATGTAGATGCCACTGGTTCTTCGCGTTCTGCAGATGTAGATGCCGCTGGTTCTTCGCGTTCTGCCAATGTAGATGCCGCTAGTTCTTCGCGTTCTGCCGATGCAGATTCCACTGGTTCTTCACGTTCTGCAGATGTAGATGCCACTGGTTCTTCACGTTCTGCAGATGTAGATGCCACTGGCTCTCCACATTCTACAGATGTAGATGCCACTGGTTCTTTACATTCTGCAGATGTAGATGCCACTGGTTCTTCACGTTCTACAGATGTAGATGCCACTGGTTCTTCACGTTCTGCACATGTAGATGCCACTGGTTCTTCACGTTCTGCAGATGTAGATGCCACTGGTTCTTCACATTCTGCAGATGTAGATGCCGCTGGTTCTTCTCATTCTGCAGATGTAGATGCCACTGGTTCTTCACGTTCTGTAGATGTAGATGCCACTGGTTCTTCACGTTCTGCAAATGTAGATGCCACTGGTTCTTCACGTCCTGCAGGTGTAGATGCCACTGGTTCTTCTCGTTCTGCAGATGTAGATGACACTGGTTCTTCTCATTCTGCAGATATAGATGCCGCTGGTTCTTCTCATTTTGCAGATGTAGATGCCACTGGTTCTTCACGTTTTGCAGATGTAGATGCCGCTGGTTGTTCACGTTCTGCAGATGTAGATGCCACTGGTTCTTCTCGTTCTGCAGATGTAAATGTCGCTGGTTCTTTACGTTCTGCAGATGCCACTGATTCTTCACATTCTGCAGATGTAGATGCCGCTGGTTCTTCACGTTCTGCAGATGTAGATGCCACTGGTTCTTCTCTTTCTGCAGATGTAGATGCCACTGGTTCTTCACGTTCTGCAGATGTAGATGCCACTGATTCTTCACGTTCTGCCGATGTAGATGCCACTGGTTCTTCACGTTCTGCAGATGTAGATGCCACTGATTCTTCACGTTCTGCCGATGTAGATGCCACTGGTTCTTCACGTTCTGTAGATGTAGATGCCACTGGTTCTTCACGTTCTGCAGATGTAGATGCCACTGGTTCTTTACGTTCTGTAGATGCCACTGGTTCTTTACGTTCTGCAGATGTAGATGCCACCACCGCCATCTATTGCACGGCGGTTGAACCTCAGACTCTCGGTCCGAACAGCTGAAACTGGACATACGAAGTTTGTTCGAACCTCTGAAAGTTCGTAAGTTGAACGTTCGTAGTTAGAGGTGGTCCCCGTAGAAGAGGACTGGGGGGGGGGGGGGGTAGGAACGTGAGAGACCTCAAGACGCTTGGAGTGAAGGGAGTCCTTGAAGGCTCCGCTGGAAGAGACAGAAACTCCCAAATTATTCAAGTCTCACTGCGTCACAGACTCACAGAAACCCACGAAAACCCACAGAGATCCATGCTCACAGAGATCCATCCTACAACGAAACCAAGTTAATGTTACCGGGTGGTAATGCCCCACTGAGCTGCTTTGTTCAGATAAGGGACCTCGCCATCACAACTTGATAGCAGCTGAACCAAGTGGCTGAAATCATCATCATAGAGACCCACAGAGACTCACAGGGACCCTTAGAAACCCACAGACACCCATAAACTCACAAAGACCCATAGACTCACAGAGACCCACAGACTCCCATAGACTCACAGAGACCCACAGACTCACAGAGACTCACAGAGACCCACGGAGACCCAGAGACCCATAGAGATCCACAGAGACTCATAGACTCACAGAGACTCATAGACTCACAGAGACCCACAGAGACCTATAGACTCACAGAGACCCACAGAGACCCATAGACTCACAGAGACCCACAGACCCACAGAGACCCACAGAGACCCACAGACTCACAGAGACCCACAGACTCACAGAGACCCATAGACTCACAGAGACCCACAGACACCCACAGACTCACAGAGACCCACAGACACTCAGAGACTCACAGAGACCCACATACTCACAGAGACCCACAGACTCACAGAGACCCACAGACACCCATAGACCCACAGACACTCAGAGACCCACAGACACCCACAGACTCACAGAGACCCACAAAAACCCATAGACTCACAGAGACCCACAGACTCACAGAGACCCACAGACACCCATAGACTCACAGAGACCCATACTAAAACTAAGCGACGTTTACGTTACCAGGTGTTAAGGCCCCACTTGCTGACCTGGTCATCACAAATTATAGCAACTCAAACGAGCGGCTGATATCATCACCATCAGAGATCATGCGTGACGTTGCTAGCCGTAGCGTGCCAACTCTAAACGCGTCGGTGGCGTTGATTCTAAACGTGGAGGGGAAACGCACTTTTTGATTCTCTCGGTAATGTCACGTGGGGTATAAAATAAATTAAATCTCGACGTTTCGGGCTCAACACAAGCTTAGTTTGGAGCTTTCGTGGCTGCAGGAATTACTCTGTGGTGGTTCTTCTTTCGGTAAAGTCACGTATAAAGATAAAGTAATAAACTAAATACTAGCACACGACGACGTTTCGATTGCAACACAAGCAATCATCATCAGGTATAAATGAAATAGAAACACAAATCTAGTATACTTAGACATGTCATGTAATTCAACAGAGAGTCGGATAACATAACAGTCAACACCCTACCTGGTTGATTACGTTCTTCCTGAGAATGCTAAATTTGAGAGAGAGATAAAACACAGAACAGGGCTCTGGACGGGTGCGAGGGGCTGGTAACCCCTCCACCTTCAATTCTTTATCACGAAACCACGACTTAAACATAAATATGTAACCACCACCACTACCACCACCACTACCACCACCACTACCACAATCACTACCACCACCACTACCACAACCACCACTACCACCACCACTACCACAACCACGACTACCACCACCACTACCACCACCACTACCACCACCACCACTACTACCACTACTACCACCACTACTACCACCACCACTACTGGATATTCAAGTATTGCGGCAGAACATTTGACCAAAACTTCTTGCGCGCCGGTCCGGCCTTGCCTCCCTTGTCCGACGACTTCACTTTCTCCTCCACCTCCTCCTCCACCTCCTCCTCCTCCACCTCCTCCACCTCCTCCTCCTCTTCCCCTTCTTCCCCCTCTTCCCCTTCCCCCTCTTCCTGATCATCATCTTCATCCTCATCATCATCACGATCATCATCATCATCATCGCCGTTGTCTTCTCCATCATCTTTCTGCTCCTCCTCTTCCTCCTCCTCCTCCACCTCCTCCTCCTCCCCTTCCTCCTCCTCCACTTCCCCGTCGCCCTCCTCCTGTTCATCATCAGCATCATCTTTAGCATGATCATCATCATCATCTTCAGCATGATCATCATTAGCATCTTCATCATCATATTCAGCATCATCATCATCGTCTTCAGCATCATCATCATCTTCAGCATCATCATCGTCAGCATCATCATCTTCAGCATCATCATCATCTTCAGCATGATCATCATCATCATCTTCAGCATCATCAGCATGATCATCATCTTCAGCATGATCATCATTATCTTCAGCATGATCAGCATCATCGCCGTCATCTTCCTCCTCTTCCTCCTCCGCTTCATCTTCCTCCTTCTCGTCGTCGTCGCCACCTTCCTCAGCCTCAACATCGTCACCCTCCTCCTCATCACCATCCTCCACCTCCTCTTCATCACCACCATCATCCTCCTCCTCATCACCATCATCATCCTCCTCCTCATCACCATCATCATCCTCCTCCTCATCACCATCATCATCATCCTCCGACTCGTCGTCCTCCCCACGTGATCGTTCCACTTTCCTCGGGCTCCTGCCGCCGGTCACGAGGAGCCCACTCGTCGCTACGCCGTCTCCACTCCTCACCACTCCGTCTCTACCCTTCACCACTTTGTCTGTCCTCTTCACAACCTCATCTGTAGTCTTCACTCTGTCTCTACCCTTCACGACTTCTCTACCCCTCACCACTTTGTCTGTACTCTTCACCACTTTGTCTGTAGTCTTCACCACTTTGTTTCCACTCTTGACGACGTCTCTCCTCTTCAGCACTTCTCCACTCTTCACTCCGTCTTTCCTCTTCACGACATCATCTCTACTCTTGATAACTTCTCTCCTCTTCACCACTCTGTCTCCACCCTTCACTCTGTCATCTGTCCTCTTCACCACTCCATCTCTACCCTTCACCACTTTGTCTGTATTCTTCACCACCTCATCTGTAGTCTTCACCACTCCATCTCCACTCTTCACTCCGTCATCTCTACTCTTGACGACTTCTCCACCCCTCACCACTCCGTCTCCACCCTTCACCTCCTGCCGAACCTGGCCAGCCTCGGCAGCCTTAGTGGCCTCCTCCTCCTCTTCTCCCTTCCGGCCGCCGGGATTTGCCGGCGGCTTTGCCGGCAGAGCGCCGAGGGCGGCGCTGACGCCGTAGAGCTTCCGCTCGATCGAGTCGACCCTCACGTAGACGGAGCGCAGCCCGCGCAGGGCCAGACGCACGTAGGCGGCCACGTTGACAACGTCGCTAACGTCTCTAACGCCCCGGGGCCTGGTGGGTACCGAAGCCTGTCCTGGCCTGACGCCCCCGTGACGTCCATTGTCGTCGTTGTCGCTGCTACCGCCCCGGGGCCTGGTCGCTACCGAAGCCTGCCCTCGCCTGACCCCCACGTGACGTCCGTCATCATTGTCGTCGATGCTACCGCCCCGGGGCCTGGTGGGTACCGAAGCCTGTGCTCGCCTGACACCCACGTGACATCCACCGTCGTCATCGTCGCCGCTAACGCCCCGGGGCCTGGTCCCCACATAAGCCTGTCCTGGCCTGACCCCCCCGTGATGTCCACTGTCGTCATCGTCGCTGGTACCGCCCCGGGGCCTGGCGGGTACCGAAGCCTGTCCTCGCCTGCCCGCCCCATGGGGGTGACGGTTCTGCCCCAGGGGTACCGGCGGCGGCCGCTTGCCGGGCCTCCTCCTGTGTCTGGGGCCGCTGGGGGGGTCCGACTCGGGGACGGGGAAGGGGGGAGGAGGATGAGGATTGTTTGTGTGTGTTTTTGTGTTTTGTTCATCATTGGGGCGGAGTGGAGAGGGGGTGAGGGAATCGAAGGAGTCGGCCCCGGGGGTATTTTGTTTTTGGGAGGGAGGGAGGTGAGGAAGGTGAGGGAGGTGAGAGAGGGAGGTGAGGGAGGGAGGTGAGAGAGGTGAGGGATGGAGGTGAGGAAGGGAGATGAGGATGGAGGTGAGAGAGGTGAGGGAGGTGAGGGAGGGAGGTGAGGGAGTGAGGTGAGGATGGAGGTGATGGAGGGAGGGAAGGAGGGAAGCAGGGAGGGTGGTGGTGGTGGTGGAGGTGGTGGTAGTGAGAAGGGAGGTGAGGGAGGTGAGGGAGGTGAGGATGGGAGGTGAGGGAAGGAGGTGAGGGAGGTGGTGATGGTGGAGTTGGTGGTAGTGTGAAGGGAGAGGTTTACATGTCGTTATGGCGAGAGGGATTTGGGATTTGAGAAAAGCACAGCAGGAGGAGGAAGAGGAGGGAGAGGAGGGGGAGGAGGATGTAGGAAAAGGAGGAGAGAGAGAGACGCTGAGTGAGTGACGCAGCTCGAGGAGCGGAGAGCGCACACAGAGACCACGGCGACGGTGGTGGTGGTGATGATGGTGGTGGTGATAATGGACGCAGCAGTGAATGATAATCTGGAGACAGAGTGAAGGGGTGAGGGTCTAGGTAGTGAGACACTGGGTAGTGAGACACTGGGTGTTGAGACACTGGGTGGTGAGACACTGGGTAGTGAGACACTGGGTAGAGAGACACTGGGTAGTGAGACACTGGGTAGTGAGACACTGGGTAGAGAGACACTGGGTAGTGAGACACTGGGTAGTGAGACACTGGGTAGTGAGACACTGGGTAGAGAGACACTGGGTAGTGAGACACTGGGTAGAGAGACACTGGGTAGCGAGACACTGGGTGGTGAGACACTGGGTAGTGATGTATCCTAACCCTTCTTCCATAATTGAGATTAATAATATTTGATGATTTTTATATATTATCTTTTTACTTGTTTTTTTTAATGAGTGAAACACACCAAAGCGCACCAAACTGCAAAACACCAGGTGTTGTTAAGTAATGAACGAGAGGAGGGCTAGGATGACAGAATTGCAACCTTGCTTCAAGGCAAAGGCAGTGAAAGGAAGCAGAGGGCCTTTGTCTAAGTCATAACCACAGAAAGCCAGGAATCATCACTGATTGTGTGTTAGGGATTCCGAGCTAATTAGAACACGTGCACACAGAAAGGGAGGTAGAAGCACGCCTTGTTCTCCTGCAGCTGAGGAAACATAGATAAACCCAAGAAGGCCAAGAATTAAATTAAGTGGGTCAGCTCAAGGCTGTGTGCACAGGGGGGGGAGGCAGAGACAGTGCGGGGGTCACCAGAAGTTCGCGTTCGCCTAGTTAAGACAAAAAGCTCAATTATTCTGTATTGCTATTAAAGTAACGTTAAAGTCGGAATTTAACAACAGGGTAGGCTAAAGTTTGATATTCACACCCACTCCAATTAAACCAGGTCACAAGTACGCCTACTGAACCATCACCATCATTAAGTCAATATGAAATGTTATTTCCATACTTTAATGCTTTCTATACAACTCGACCCGAAGCATATGCATGAAAAGACAAAAGTAAAACTTATGAAAAGCCAGGATAACGGGATGAATCACCACCAGGTCGAATATAAATACATAATAAAAAACGATGTTAAACCCAGGGTCGGAGAGAAAGGGAGATCCCGGCCGTCTTTGTATCCCCGCAGCGCGGGAGGGGAGTGTGTGTACGCTCGGGGAAACACCCCCACTTGAGTCAAGCACCACGATGGGAAACGACAGACCTTGGGTTACATGCGGAATCATGGCTGTGAAATAGTAAGGGACAAATGTTAACTTAAAACTTTTGGCCATTTCTTTGTGCGCCGGGTCGGAGAGAGCGTTGCCCCTCCCTCCAGGTGGTGCGAACAAAGACGCCTATGAGACATTTGTGACGTCTGTGTTTTGGGTTCATGGGGAAGGCCAGACAGGAGATAATGTTGCGCCCAGACAGAGAGACGACCTCGAGGCAATTTGTAACATCTGATTGTTTGCTCGTGGGTTTTATGGAGGGAGTGGGACAACGGAATACCGTGAGTGATGCACACAAGGACATACGGACGTACGGACACACACATGGACACACCTGCCTACGGACAGATCCTGACACAGCAAAAATCGAAAGAAGTCCCGCCTTGTGGGCGGGATCCAGGGGGAATTTTCGGCATAAAGTAAAGGATCCTGAGCATTGAGCAGTGGAAATCAGTGCGACGGGAGGGTCGACTCAGGAACGAGTGCGACCAGAGTGGGTCCACTCAGGAGTGCGACCAGCGGGTCCACTCAGGAGTGCGACCAGAGGGTCGACTCAGGAGCGAGGGCGACCAGCGGGTCGACCCAGGAGCGAGCTCGACCGGGAGGGTCGACTCAGGAGCGAGCTGCGACCAGCGGGTCGGCTCGACTCATCTTCAGCTCGTCAACCTCTGCCGAATCGGGGGTCTCTGCTGCCACCGGAGTGGTGAGCATCGCGGATCGGCGACAACCCAGAGCTGCACGCTACGAGCGAGTTGTGGGCGCCACCTACCGACCGGGTTCCGAACTGCGACAGCGTATCAACGGGCATCCGAACCAGTTCGCCACGGTGACAGGGGATCAACTGATACGTATGACGCGCACCGCCCCCTCACCACACGACCACCAGGCGTCTGTTTGACCTAAAGAATCGACTCCGAACACTGACTATTCAAGACAACTCTTACCACTCAAAAACACTCGAACCCATAAGCCATCCGTGGCTGGAAAGCATCGCAACGAGACCGAGTGATGGCCCTCCGTCGTTTATAAGAGTATTCTTAATTTTTATCTTTAATATTTAGTGGGCTGTACTCTTAATCGCATAAATTCCCAACAGATCCATCAATACGAACTGATTCTTGGCACCTCCTTCCGCCGAGCCACGCTCACGTGGGGAGTGGTGGCCCACCGGATCCTTATCAGGTGATCTGGTCCCCAATTAGTAAACTTGGTATAAGATAACGAGCTTCGGAAAAGGAGCACCGTCGCAGGCCCTTACTCCGAGCCGTTCTGTTGTCAGATAACCTGCCGATGTATCTGTTGAGATTGGTGCCTTTAAGAATAATAACTGTTTTTGATTGTGTTTTTTTATCGCCGTATAATCTTTCAAGTATCTTTCAGTCATAATCGCCGCACGTACTCGCATCCTCTACAGAATATTCAACTGTCCCGTGACCCAAGGTGTTAACAACGTGATAAGGGTTGCGTATGGTCAATAAGGAGTGTGGTACTGCGTGAACAATATTGAGTATAATCATTCATTAGCGTTAAGGTTTTCTTAGCATAGTATTTGCATATTTCAACGACTCTCTCTCTCACTAACAACCATCGCGTTATGAACAATATTGAGTATAATCATTCATTAACATTAAGGTTTTCTTAGCATAGTATTTGCATATTTCAACGACTCTCTCTCTCACTAACAACCATCGCGTTATGAACAATATTGAGTATAATCATTCATTAACATTAAGGTTTTCTTAGCATAGTATTTGCGTGTTTTAACGACTCTCTCTCACTAACAACCATCGCGTTATGCGGGATCCATGTGCAGTTGTCAAAGTGAAATCAGACAATCGTTGATGATACTGTATTGATGCCGTGTTGACGTTCCGGGATTGAGAGTTCGCATATTATATCATAGTTAAGGTTGAATTAGTAATAAATTGATTAATACAGAAGTGGTTGTGTGATTCTTTCCTGAAATCTATGCATAAGATCTGCTTCTGCGTTGAGATTTGAACTTGGTGACCTTAATAAACACACTAACACATACTCAGTAAATGTTAAAGCGATAACGGGGTGAACCGGGGACCTAAAAATATAACCACGAATAAAAACTCTGGGAATGTTAAAGCGAGAATGAGACGAACCTAGACAACGATGCCGAGTTAATCTAAGTTAATCTTGCATACTTACACCACACCTGCATAACTGCATACGATTAATTGCCTTATTCCGATCGATAACCCACCCTCGTCACCGAGGCGGGGTCTGGTTATCATAACGACTTGCATTATCATAATTACACCCACTCGCATAATTAATACGATTACCTCTCGAATTGGCATAATTAAAATGTGCGTAATTACATAAATTAACATATTTCCGGATAATTACACATTTGGCCAAATTTCATTTAATTATTATTATTTCCACTGAATATTCATAACCCACATATACAACATAATAATTTCACCCACGCACGCATACAACATAACAAATTTTCATAACCCAACATATACAACATAATGGGGGCTCGTCTCCGGGATCTCTCGCAGACAGTTATGCATGAATTCAGGAACGAATCACTGATGTGTTAATCAAAGTGTTGTGAACTAACGTTGCCTTGTGATTGTAAACGGGGGTATACAAACAAAACGCGCTCTGAAGGGAAATACCAGAGTAGCAGAGTATAACAAAGACAGCTGGGCTGAGATTATTTGCTCGAGTTGAACTGACGCATCCTGTGATACAATTGTTTATATGCACTCTGAAAAGAAATATTAAGGTAACTCTTGCCATACTTAAGATGCTAGGATTAAGAATAATATTTGAATGGGTTACGGGATACGGGGAGCTCGTATTTAAACGTACCGACCAATCTGTTACAAAGCAGTACAGTCAGAGAGACATATGGGAAGGGAGCTGTATCGATAACACGAACACACCTCGGGGGAAACTAATTGACTGGATAAAAAGTAACGAAGGCAAACACGATGCAAAAACTGCAGAGAAGGCAGGACAGGACTCATACCTTCTCACACAGGCATACAGACAGGGATTGTGGAATGAAGGGAAAATTTGGAAAGGAAACGGGAGAGAAATCGTCTCTAATAAACGACGAGAAATGTCCTCACACCCTCGAGAGGGAGGAGAAATCAAAGCTCGCGACACCAGCGAAACTCACAGACGTTGAGCCACAGAATAAATATGGAAGTAACATCAAATCACTCTCTTGGGTACGTGGACAGAGTCCAGGGATTGATCGCACAAAAGTTAAAGTAAAATCGCCAGGACATGGTACACTAAGGGCAGAGGCAAAAACTGAAGGGAAATGGCAACACGAGCGACACGGCCCTGGGCGCGCACACAGAAAATGCACACCACTTAAACACAAGAGACACAGCACAGACCAAAGTGACAGATTGCCTGATGATAACTTGTTTGATGATGACGCTGTCAGCAATCAACTTTCGGAATACCTGTTCACCAGTAAAACCCTTAAGTTGATGGACAAGGCTCTAGTCAGAATTCCCGATTTTGACCCCCACAATAAGACTATGGATATCCACACACATATCGCGACAGTGGAAGAGGAGGCAATGATTAGAGGGCTGAGGAGACGGGATGAAAAAGCGAGTTTGTTGAAACGGACCTTACATAAAGAATCTATTCCATGGGTAAAGTCACTACCACACAAGGTTAGAAATGATTTTAAACAATTGAGCCTGGCAGTGATTCGGAAGTTTGGAGAATATTCGACACTCACTGAGGGGTTTTATGCTGTAAAATCGATGACCCAGGGCATGGACCAAGATCCACGTGACTACCTCGTCCAATTTAAAAGAGCGTATTACGCAGGCGATGTGAATCAATACCACGAAGGGGATAAAATGTTCAAAATTATGTTTTTTGAATCCTTGAGCCCAGAGATTACAGAAAGGGTGAGAATGGTTTTGAATCCAGAAACCGCATCCTTACGCCGCATAGAGAGCAAGGCGTACATGGCATGGTTATACAGAGCTAAGAATCATAATTCGGATCCAGAACACAGGGAGAGGGATGAGGAACCCAGCCTCTCAGAGAGGAATAAAAATCACCGAGCAGTCCCACCATGCAGAGAGCAGCAGAAACGCACGCACACATGGCAAAATAACCCAGAGAGAGGTTGGCACGAGAATGAGAGCGGCACAAAGCCGAACATTCAGGAGAATCGCAGGAGGGGGAGGTTCAGAATAGAACCATACCAACACCCCATGCCCCGACATGCGCAAGGTCAAGATTACCCACAGGGATGGCGAAGTAACAATCCAGGAAAAATTTGGCACCCAAATGGGAAAAACACTGGGCCAAGGGTGCAGGAGAATCGTAGGAGGGAGAGGTTCAGAGCAGAACCATATCAACACCCCATCCCACGACACACGCAAGGTTCAAATTACGCACAGAGATGGGAAGATAACCACCTAGCGGGAAGGTGTTACACATACCGCGGAGGTATGGATGCGAACATTCACGAGAATCGCAGGATGGGAGGTCAAACACAATCGATCCAATTCCGACCAATTCCTCCACCGGCTATACCAGGAGGGAATAGAGGAATAACACAGAATACGGTCCAAATACGTGATGAACCATCCACAGTGATTGAGAGCGGGCAGCCCATACGCGCCACACCCGCCGAGGTGTTAAACCCGGCGCTCAATGTGAAATACAGGCAGGCTGCAAGTGACAGGGCGGGCAAAAACGTGGACAGTGCTCCCGTAAATGACGCGCGGATCGAATACAAGGACAGGGTTGCATTGAAGCGTGATCGGACAGTACAAAAACAGACAGCAGGGACACGCCCTGAGGAGCGCAGGCATGAGCCTTTGAATGGAAAATATCCAAGGGAAACCAAAAATTATGTGGATCGGAGTGCTAAAATGGAGACGAATGTCCATGACGTATCGGGAATGGTGTTGAAATCCAACACACTAGTAAAAACAAAGAGGGCAACATTACGAGGGACAGAATTAAATCGACACACTGACTCGGCAAATGTGCATGTAATCGCAGAGAGAGCGAATGCCTCGAACCAAGTGTCAAAGTGGGTCGTGTGCGCGAATTCTGGTTATGTGCAGCACAATTTTTCACCACACACTCCCACGACACAGAGAGTCAGAGAGGAAACTACAAAAACGAACCCGAAAACCGTGATCGAATTATCGAAGTGATAAGTGGTGAACGAGGCAACATGAGGAAGGTAACGCATAAATGCGTTCGAAACCGCTACCTAGCGTTTCCCAGGATTTAACAAAAACAAAAATGAATATTCGTCGGAGTCATGATGTATCAGAACCGATGTAACGCAATATCGATGTTTAACGCTTGTTTAATTTTCTTTGCTCAATTCAAATATAACCATGTTAAGTTGTGACACGTACGCACGCGTTGTAAGGAATAGCAGCAAAACTTGAGGACAATCGATGGTTCATGATGGAAGAAGGGTATACATATTTTTTTTAAAAATAACCCGTGGCCATTTGACCACTGGTCATTTTTAAAAGGGCGGTATGTTGTATCCTAACCCTTCTTCCATAATTGAGATTAATAATATTTGATGATTTTTATATATTATCTTTTTACTTGTTTTTTTTAATGAGTGAAACACACCAAAGCGCACCAAACTGCAAAACACCAGGTGTTGTTAAGTAATGAACGAGAGGAGGGCTAGGATGACAGAATTGCAACCTTGCTTCAAGGCAAAGGCAGTGAAAGGAAGCAGAGGCGCCTTTGTCTAAGTCATAACCACAGAAAGCCAGGAATCATCACTGATTGTGTGTTAGGGATTCCGAGCTAATTAGAACACGTGCACACAGAAAGGGAGGTAGAAGCACGCCTTGTTCTCCTGCAGCTGAGGAAACATAGATAAACCCAAGAAGGCCAAGAATTAAATTAAGTGGGTCAGCTCAAGGCTGTGTGCACAGGGGGGGGAGGCAGAGACAGTGCGGGGGTCACCAGAAGTTCGCGTTCGCCTAGTTAAGACAAAAAGCTCAATTATTCTGTATTGCTATTAAAGTAACGTTAAAGTCGGAATTTAACAACAGGGTAGGCTAAAGTTTGATATTCACACCCACTCCAATTAAACCAGGTCACAAGTACGCCTACTGAACCATCACCATCATTAAGTCAATATGAAATGTTATTTCCATACTTTAATGCTTTCTATACAACTCGACCCGAAGCATATGCATGAAAAGACAAAAGTAAAACTTATGAAAAGCCAGGATAACGGGATGAATCACCACCAGGTCGAATATAAATACATAATAAAAAACGATGTTAAACCCAGGGTCGGAGAGAAAGGGAGATCCCGGCCGTCTTTGTATCCCCGCAGCGCGGGAGGGGAGTGTGTGTACGCTCGGGGAAACACCCCCACTTGAGTCAAGCACCACGATGGGAAACGACAGACCTTGGGTTACATACAGGAATCATGGCTGTGAAATAGTAAGGGACAAATGTTAACTTAAAACTTTTGGCCATTTCTTTGTGCGCCGGGTCGGAGAGAGCGTTGCCCCTCCCTCCAGGTGGTGCGAACAAAGACGCCTATGAGACATTTGTGACGTCTGTGTTTTGGGTTCATGGGGAAGGCCAGACAGGAGATAATGTTGCACCCAGACAGAGAGACGACCTCGAGGCAATTTGTAACACCTGATTGTTTGCTCGTGGGTTTTATGGAGGGAGTGGGACAACGGAATACCGTGAGTGATGCACACAAGGACATACGGACGTACGGACACACACATGGACACACCTGCCTACGGACAGATCCTGACACAGCAAAAATCGAAAAGAAGCCCCGCCTTGTGGGCGGGATCCAGGGGGAATTTTCGGCATAAAGTAAAGGATCCTGAGCAGTGGAAATCAGTGCGACGGGAGGGTCGACTCAGGAACGAGTGCGACCAGAGTGGGTCCACTCAGGAGTGCGACCAGCGGGTCCACTCAGGAGTGCGACCAGAGGGTCGACTCAGGAGCGAGGGCGACCAGCGGGTCGACCCAGGAGCGAGCTCGACCGGGAGGGTCGACTCAGGAGCGAGCTGCGACCAGCGGGTCGGCTCGACTCATCTTCAGCTCGTCAACCTCTGCCGAATCGGGGGTCTCTGCTGCCACCGGAGTGGTGAGCATCGCGGATCGGCGACAACCCAGAGCTGCACGCTACGAGCGAGTTGTGGGCGCCACCTACCGACCGGGTTCCGAACTGCGACAGCGTATCAACGGGCATCCGAACCAGTTCGCCACGGTGACAGGGGATCAACTGATACGTATGACGCGCACCGCCCCCTCACCACACGACCACCAGGCGTCTGTTTGACCTAAAGAATCGACTCCGAACACTGACTATTCAAGACAACTCTTACCACTCAAAAACACTCGAACCCATAAGCCATCCGTGGCTGGAAAGCATCGCAACGAGACCGAGTGATGGCCCTCCGTCGTTTATAAGAGTATTCTTAATTTTTATCTTTAATATTTAGTGGGCTGTACTCTTAATCGCATAAATTCCCAACAGATCCATCAATACGAACTGATTCTTGGCACCTCCTTCCGCCGAGCCACGCTCACGTGGGGAGTGGTGGCCCACCGGATCCTTATCAGGTGATCTGGTCCCCAATTAGTAAACTTGGTATAAGATAACGAGCTTCGGAAAAGGAGCACCGTCGCAGGCCCTTACTCCGAGCCGTTCTGTTGTCAGATAACCTGCCGATGTATCTGTTGAGATTGGTGCCTTTAAGAATAATAACTGTTTTTGATTGTGTTTTTTTATCGCCGTATAATCTTTCAAGTATCTTTCAGTCATAATCGCCGCACGTACTCGCATCCTCTACAGAATATTCAACTGTCCCGTGACCCAAGGTGTTAACAACGTGATAAGGGTTGCGTATGGTCAATAAGGAGTGTGGTACTGCGTGAACAATATTGAGTATAATCATTCATTAGCGTTAAGGTTTTCTTAGCATAGTATTTGCATATTTCAACGACTCTCTCTCTCACTAACAACCATCGCGTTATGAACAATATTGAGTATAATCATTCATTAACATTAAGGTTTTCTTAGCATAGTATTTGCATATTTCAACGACTCTCTCTCTCACTAACAACCATCGCGTTATGAACAATATTGAGTATAATCATTCATTAACATTAAGGTTTTCTTAGCATAGTATTTGCGTGTTTTAACGACTCTCTCTCACTAACAACCATCGCGTTATGCGGGATCCATGTGCAGTTGTCAAAGTGAAATCAGACAATCGTTGATGATACTGTATTGATGCCGTGTTGACGTTCCGGGATTGAGAGTTCGCATATTATATCATAGTTAAGGTTGAATTAGTAATAAATTGATTAATACAGAAGTGGTTGTGTGATTCTTTCCTGAAATCTATGCATAAGATCTGCTTCTGCGTTGAGATTTGAACTTGGTGACCTTAATAAACACACTAACACATACTCAGTAAATGTTAAAGCGATAACGGGGTGAACCGGGGACCTAAAAATATAACCACGAATAAAAACTCTGGGAATGTTAAAGCGAGAATGAGACGAACCTAGACAACGATGCCGAGTTAATCTAAGTTAATCTTGCATACTTACACCACACCTGCATAACTGCATACGATTAATTGCCTTATTCCGATCGATAACCCACCCTCGTCACCGAGGCGGGGTCTGGTTATCATAACGACTTGCGTTATCATAATTACACCCACTCGCATAATTAATACGATTACCTCTCGAATTGGCATAATTAAAATGTGCGTAATTACATAAATTAACATATTTCCGGATAATTACACATTTGGCCAAATTTCATTTAATTATTATTATTTCCACTGAATATTCATGACCCACATATACAACATAATAATTTCACCCACGCACGCATACAACATAACAAATTTTCATACCCAACATATACAACAGTAGTGAGACACTGGGTGGTGAGACACTGGGTAGTGAGACACTGGGTAGTGAGACACTGGGTGTTGAGACACTGGGTAGTGAGACACTGGGTAGAGAGACACTGGGTAGAGAGACACTGGGTAGTGAGACACTGGGTGGTGAGACACTGGGTAGTGAGACACTGGGTGGTGAGACACTGGGTGGTGAGACACTGGGTAGTGAGACACTGGGTGGTGAGACACTGGGTAGTGAGACACTGGGTGGTGAGACACTGGGTGTTGAGACACTGGGTAGTGAGACACTGGGTAGTGAGACACTAGGTGATGAGACACTGGGTGGTGAGACACTGGGTGGTGAGACACTGGGTGGTGAGACACTGGGTAGTGAGACACTGGGTAGTGAGACACTGGGTAGTGAGACACTGGGTAAAGAGACACTGGGTGGTGAGACACTGGGTGGTGAGACACTGGGTAGTGAGACACTGGGTGGTGAGACACTGGGTAGTGAGACACTGGGTGGTGAGACACTGGGTGGTGAGACACTGGGTAGTGAGACACTGGGTGGTGAGACACTGGGTAAAGAGACACTGGGTGGTGAGACACTGGGTTGTGAGACACTGGGTAGTGAGACACTGGGTGGTGAGACACTGGGTGGTGAGACACTGGGTAGTGAGACACTGGGTAGTGAGACACTGGGTGGTGAGACACTGGATAGTGAGACACTGGGTGGTGAGACACTGGGTAGTGAGATACTGGGTGGTGAGACACTGGGTAGAAAGACACTGGGTGGTGAGACACTGGGTAGTGAGACACTGGGTAGTGAGACACTGGGTGGTGAGACACTGGGTAGTAAGACACTGGGTGGTGAGACACTGGGTAGAGAGACACTGGGTGGTGAGACACTGGGTGGTGAGACACTGGGTAGTGAGACACTGGGTAGTGAGACACTGGGTAGTGATACACTGGGTAGAGAGACACTGGGTAGTGAGACACTGGGTAAAGAGACACTGGGTGGTGAGACACTGGGTGGTGAGACACTGGGTAGTGAGACACTGGGTAGTGAGACACTGGGTGGTGAGACACTGGGTGGTGAGACACTGGGTAGTGAGACACTGGGTGGTGAGACACTGGGTAGTGAGACTGGGTAGAGAGACACTGGGTGGTGAGACACTGGGTAGAGAGACACTGGGTAGTGAGACACTGGGTAGAGAGACACTGGGTAGTGAGTTTCTCACCTCTGTCAGTGACGTGTTTTCTCGTCGCTGGGATGGAACCTTGGCCTCCTCCTCCTTCCTGCACCTCTTTAGCTGCGGACTCAAGACTGGGGTGGTGGAAATGGTCATCATCATCGTCATCATCGTCATCATCGTCATCGTCATCGTCGTCGTCATCATCATCGTCATCGTCGTCATCATCATCATCATCATCGTCTTCATCGTCATCATTGTCGTCATCATCATCGTCATCATCGTCATCATCATCATCGTCATCATCATCGTCATCATCGTTGTCATCATCGTCATCATCATCATCATCGTCATCATTGTCATCATCATCGTCATCGTCGTCATCATCGTCGTCATCATCGTCATCATCATCATCATCGTCATCATCGTCGTCATCATCGTCATCATCATCGTCATCATCGTCATCATCGTTATCGTCATCAATCATCATCATCATCATTGTCATCATCATCGTCATCGTCATAATCGTCATCATCATCGTCGTCATCATCGTCATCATCGTTGTCATCATCGTCATCATCATCGTCATCGTCATCATTGTCATCATCATCGTCATCATCATCGTCATCACCATCATCATCGTCATCGTCATCGTCATCATCGTCATCATTGTCATTATCATTATCATCATCATCATCGTCATCATCGTTGTCATCATCATCGTCGTTGTCATCATCATCGTCATCATCATCGTCGTCGTCATCATCGTCGTCATCGTCATCATCATCGTCATCATCGTCGTCATCATCGTCATCGTCATCATCATCGTCATCGTCATCATCATCGTCATCGGCATCATCATCATCGTCATCGGCATCATCATCATCATCGTCATCATCATCGTTGTCATCATCATCATCATCATCGTCATCGTCATCATCATCGTCATCATCGTCGTCATCATCATCATCGTCATCATCATCATCGTCATCGTCATCATCATCATCGTCATCGGCATCATCATCATCGTTGTCCTCATCATCGTCATCATCATCGTCATCATCGTCGTCATCATCGTCATCGTCATCATCATCATCATCGTCATCGTCCATCATCATCGTCATCATCACTGATCGTCGTCATCATCGTCGTCATCATCGTCTCGTCATCATCATCATCGTCGTCATCATCGTCATCATCATCATCGTCGTCATCGTCATCATCATCGTCGTCATCATCGTCATCATCATCATCGTCGTCATCGTCATCATCATCGTCATCATCATCATCATCGTCATCATCATCGTCGTCATCGTCATCATCATCGTCGTCGTCATCATCGTCATCATCATCATCGTCATCATCATCATCGTCGTCATCGTCATCATCATTGTCGTCATCATCGTCATAATCATCATCGTCA
>NW_026891729.1:68326-80826 GCF_015708825.2 Lethenteron reissneri
TAGTGATTGTAGTGGTGAGTGTAGTGGTGAGTATAGTGGTGAGTGTAGTGGTGAGTGTGGTGGTGAGTGTAGTATTAGTGAGTGTAGTGGTGAGTGTAGTGGTGAGTGTAGTAGTAGTGAGTGTGGTGGTGAGTGTAGTGGTGAGTGTAGTGTTGAGTGTAGTAGTGGTAAGTGTAGTGGTGGTGAGTGTAGTGGTGAGTGTAGTAGTGGTAAGTGTAGTGGTGGTGAGTGTAGTGGTGAGTGTAGTGGTGAGTCTACTCTGCGTGTGGTGAGTCTGCTCCAGACCAGGGCGTGGTGTTGGTGAGCGGCAGTAATGGTGAGCAGCAGCTGGGTCTGGGTCCGCTCCTCACCAGTTCCAGCGTCTTCCTCCCCGTCCCTCACCTCCTCACCACGCCGCTCACCATCAGCGCCATCAGCGCCGGTACCGGCACCTCGGCCATTCTCAGTGGTGAGGATGGCACCACGCTCACCAGCTCACTCACCAGCTCACTCACCAGCTCACTCACCAGCTCACTCACCAACTCACTCACTCACCAACTCACTCACCAACTCACTCACCAACTCACTCACTCACTCACCAACTCACTCACTCACTCACTCACCAACTCACTCACCAACTCACTCACCAGCTCACTCACTCACCAACTCACTCACCAACTCACTCACCAACTCACTCACTCACCCACCCACTCACCAACTCACTCACTCACCAGCTCACTCACTCACTCACCAACTCACTCACCAGCTCACTCACCAACTCACTCACCAACTCACTCACTCACCAACTCACTCACTCACCAGCTCACTCACTCACTCACTCACCAACTCACTCACTAGCTCACTCACCAACTCACTCACCAACTCACTCACTCACCAGCTCACTCACCAACTCATTCACCAACTCACTCACTCACCAACTCACTCACCAACTCACTCACTCACTCACCAGCTCACTCACTCACCAACTCACTCACCAACTCACTCACTAGCTCACTCACTCACTTACTCACTCACCAACTCACTCACCCACTCACTCACCAGCTCAATCACTCACTCACCAACTCACTCACCAACTCACTCATCAGTTCACTCACCAGCTCACTCACTCACCAACTCACTCACTCACCAACTCACTCACCAACTCACTCACTCACTCACTCCCAAACTCACTCACCAGCTCACCAACTCATACACACACACACATATGACACATATGAGTATGTGTATATATGTGCGTGTATATGTGTGTGAGTGTGTATATGTATAGATGATGGAGCGGTGTTGGTGTGGGTCACCAACTCACTCACCAACTCACTCACTCACCCACCCACTCACTCACCAACTCACTCACCAACTCATACACACACACATATGAGTGTGTGTGTGTGTATATGTGTTTGTATATGTGTGTGAGTGTGTATATGTATAGATGATGGAGCGTGTGCGCGTGTGTCGTGTTCTTACTACTGACGAATAAACTTCTGAACGAGGCCACACTTTGTCCAGGGGCTTCACTACAGGGTCCTGAGCTTGGAGGGTATATCGGTCCCTTCACCCGCTTCCTCGGGAGCTGTGGCCTCCGTACTATACGCGACCTACGCTGGTGACGTGTTCCCTGTAGTCCTAGGACGACAGGGAACGGTGAGTGAGTGAGTTGGTGGGTGAGTTGGTGAGTTGGTGGGTGAGTTGGTGAGTGAGTGAGTTGGTGAGTGAGTGAGTTGAGTGAGTTGAGTGAGTTGTTGAGTGTGTTGAGTGAGTGAGCGAGTGAGTTGGTGAGTTGGTGAGTGAGTTGGTGAGTGAGTGAGTTGGTGAGTGAGTTGGTGAGTGAGTTGGTGAGTGAGTGAGCCGGTGAGTGAGCTGGTGAGTGAGTTGGTGAGTGAGTGAGTTGGTGAGTGAGTTGGTGAGTTGGTGAGTGAGTGAGTTGCGTTCCCTGTAGTCCTGGGTCCTAGGGGAGGCAGACTGACCCCGGCCTCCTGGTCTGTAGCTCCTGACCACCGTGGCGTCACTGAGTTCGAGATTTGTCCTCACTGCAAGGCTCCATACCCTTTGCTTTTTTCGCTCACTCACCAACTCACTCCCTCAACAACTCACCCACTCACCAACTCACTCACTCAACAACTCACTCACTCACCAGATCACTCACCAACTCACTCCCTCAACTCACCACCCACTCACCAAATCAAATCACGACGTTTTGGAGGCAACACAAGCATCCATCTTCCTCCCGGGCCGCCGCCACCATCGCCGCAGCGCCAGATGAGTTTGAATATTTCAAGGCGACGGCCGCGATGGACGGAGCGACTCCCAACTGCCCCCCGCGAGATCCAGCCGCCTCTCCAGCGCCAGCGCGGCCCCCTCCACGCCGGGGTACGCGGCCCGAGCCAACGCGCCAGGAGGGAGCGGCGGAACGCGAGAGGCGAGTCCCCCTCCTCCCGCCGGCGTGCCGGAAACTCGAGGCCGTCTGAAGCCAACCGACTGTAGCGTCGACTTTAGCGCTGGTGGGATGCCCAAAAAGGCTTGCAAAGCCCCGGCATCTAAGTGAAATAAAGGTCGTTGAGGCGACTTCTGGAATCCGGTCTTTTATTCAACTTGTATTACAGCTTTCCTTCACGCTGCTGGTCGTCTCCACCCCTATTTAATACCCGAGTCACGTGGTACGTTTCCACCAATCCTCGTTAGCCTCTATGGAATATTCCAGACTCCCTCGTAGGCTCCCGGGACCACGCCCCTGACTCGTCTCCCCATTGGCTGTGGCCAAAGCCAGCAGAACCAATCCTCTACAAACAGCTGTCACCTTTCCATTACGTCAGGGCCACGCCCCTGACTCGTCTCCCCATTGGCTGAGGCCAAAGCCAGCAGAACCAATCATCTACAAACAGCTGTCACCTTCCCATGACGTCAGGGCCACGCCCCGAGGCTCCCCCCCATTGGCTATGGACCAGGACCGGCAGAGCCAATCATCGTGACGAGGTGTGATACGTCAATGAGCCGGATATATCCTCACATTACATCTAAGCATGTGGGCAGCACGAGCAGAGCCTCCTCCTCCTCCGGCAGCGCACAAACCGATAGACCGTCTCGAAGCGGACCTGGAAGTCCAGCCAGTCCCCTTCCTTCCTTCGGCACAAACGGCGCGACAGGGGGGCAGCCGACCCAGGCCCCCCGGCCCGGATTCACCCGTAGCCCCGGCCACCCTGGCAGGCCGCGGGGACGTCGCTCCCCGATCCGCGTCGGCAGCGGCGCCGGTGGCCACCGCGGCAGGCCGCGGCGACGTCCGCGGAGACTTGACACCTATGAGACATCTCCTTTACCAGTGGCAAAATATAGTAGTAGGTTTTTACCCTTTAAACTGGTACAAAACTGACACTAAGGAAAGCTGTCTCGGGTGTGGACCAATCAACTTCAAGGACAGTGCATATCATTACCATTATCAGAGTTGTTTCTTTTTGTTTGCGACTTGACACCTGTCATGGCGTCGCGTAAACAATGGCGCCCGACTCCGGCGTCGCAGAACAAAATGGCTGCGCAGAACAAAATGGCGGTGCAGAACAAAATGGCGTCGCAGAACAAAATGGCGTCGCAGAACAAAATGGCGTCGCAGAACAAAATGATGGCGCAGAACAAAATGGCGTCGCAGAACAAAATGGCGTCGCAGAACAAAATGGCGTCGCAGAACAAAATGGCGTCGCAGAATAAAATAGCGTCGCAGAACAAAATGGAGTCGCAGAACAAAATGGTGGCGCAGAACAAAATGGCGTCGCAGAACAAAATGGCGGCGCAGAACAAAATGGCGGCGCAGAGCAAAATGGCGTCGCAGAACAAAATGGCGTCGCAGAACAAAATGGCGGAGTGAACAAAATGGCGGCGCGGAAAAATGGCGTCGCAGAACAAAATTGGGCTGCAGAACAAAATGGCGGCGCAGAACAAAATGGCGTCGCAGAACAAAATGGTGGCATAGACCAAAATGGCGTCGTGGAACAAAATGGCGGTGCGGAACAAAATGGTGTCGCGGAACAAAATGGCGTCGCGGAACAAAATGGCGTCGCGGAACAAAATGGCGTCGCGGAACAAAATGGCGTCGCGGAACAAAATGGAGTCGCGGAACAAAATGGCGGCGCAGAACAAAATGGCGTCGCAGAACAAAATGGAGTCGCAGAACAAAATGGCGGCGCGGAACAAAATGGCGTCGCGGAACAAAATGGCGGCACAGAACAAAATGGCGGCGCAGAACAAAATGGTGGCGCAGAACAAAATGGCGTCGCAGAACAAAATGGTGTCGCAGAACAAAATGGCGGCGCAGAACAAAATGGCGGCGCAGAACAAAATGGCGGCGCAGAACAAAATGGCGTCGCAGAACAAAATCGCGGCGCAGAGCAAAATGGCGTCGCAGAACAAAATGGCGGAGCAGAACAAAATGTCGGCGCAGAACAAAATGGCGGCGCAGACCAAAATGGCGGCGCAGAACAAAATGGCGTAGCAGAACAAAATGGCGGAGCAGAACAAAATGGCGTCGCAGAACAAAATGGCGGAGCAGAACAAAATGGCGTCGCAGAACAAAATGGCGGAGCAGAACAAAATGGCGGAGCAGAACAAAATGGCGTCGCAGAAATGGTGGCGCAGAAAAAATGGCGGCGCAGAACAAAATGGCGTCGCAAAACAAATGGTGCCGCAGAACAAAATGGCGGCATAGACCAAAATGGCGTCGCGGAACAAAATGGCGTCGCGGAACAAAATGGCGTCGCGGAACAAAATGGCGACGTGGACCAAAATGGTGGCGCCCTGCTCTGGCGCAGCGGTTGTAGAAATGGGGGAAACTTGGAATTTGGCGGGAGGCGGCGGCGTCGGCAAGACCGCGACGATCGCGCATCCCGTCGCCCGCCACGTGAGTGCCGTGTCACCGACCGATGGAGCGGCTCCCGCTGGGCAGCTCTGGCACGCCGCCTCCTGCCGGCTCCAGATGGGCCCCGAACTCCGTGATCTCCGCCAGGCCAGCGGCAGCGTTGTCTTCATTACGCTACTTCTGACACCAGTTGTGGTACGCCAGGCGCGGTCTTCCATCTCGCGCCGCACTCTGACACGTTCGCGAGCACAGAAGCTACTTCTGACACCAGTTGTTGAGTAGCAAGAACGACGGGGACGCGAGCTGCATAGGGGCCAACGCCGAACTGTTGATGAGGGTCTTACGCCGAACTCAGGGGAAGGGTTAACACAACTTGGTACTGACTAATCTCCCCAAGGGAAGGGTACTGGGAATTCCTACACCCTACCAGGCAATCAGGCTCCTCCCTTGGCCAGTGCCGTGTGTTGACCAGTGTAATGAGTAAAGGCTTTATAGCAGGTAGGATTGTTTCCTGAAGAAACTTTCTATTAAATTGCAGTTCATATAGGTGGGCTAAGAATTTAGCTTGGTTTTAACTTTTTTACTTTATATTTTACTGTTGCAATACAGTATTGTGATTAATAAATAAACACAGTATATAGTTTATACAGCACGCTACTGTAAATTGCTCTGTTTTTACTAAATTATCACTGGTCAACACACCTTTTCTGGCATAAGCTATTCCAACAGGTTTAAGGTATTTTGGGGTGCCGATTCCAAATCTGGCATCAGTTTTTGTCTATCACATCAGGTTTTTTTTTTCAATAAAAACTGCAGAAGAAAAATATTAAATAAATGTGGATATCTACATAAAATGATGACATTATAAACACACACTATCCTAAAAATACAGCACCATATTTTAACACTAAAGCAGTCACTGACTCGCAACAACTTGCAATCATAGGTGACAGAGTTAATTTCGGGTAAAATCAATGAAAATGGGGTATGCCGATAGCATAATAAGTATAACCCGTAAAAACAAAGTTTTTCACTATAAATCCTTTATATGCATGGCGGCTAGAGTCCTCTCGTCCTCTGGCTTGAGATGGCTGCCACCTATGGGTCAGATGATTGTCTGCCAGTATTAAGCAATTGGTAATTAAAAATTTAATTTGTTTTCCCTAAACAGTGTAAAAATTTGGAATTTTTTTCACGAACATTAATTGTCTCGCACAACGAGTCTGTGTGCAAAATGTCAGCTCGATTGGATCACGGGAAGTGGGTTAAAAAACGACCGAAAGATTTGCACGGTCGTAAGAAAGCAAGCAAGCACGCAAGCAAGCAAGCAAACTTAATATAAAAAGGATTTAAAAATGAGATGTGATATAGCAAATCTGAGATCAGATTTGGAATCAGCACCCTGAAATTAGTCTAACACAGCTGCAAAAGTCCAGGACAGAATTATTTTTTTGTTGACCAGTGTAATCATCGTTCTTTAAGATTCCTGGATGGGCTATAGGCCATCTTCAATTTACGATATTTTTGACTTACGACGATCGGGTCGTTGTAACGCATCTCCATCGTAAGTAGAGGACTGCCTGTATTTTGTGTGTGTGTATGTATATCTACGTGTGTGTGTATGTATATGAGTGTGTGTGTGTATGACAAAGGCACAAGCTGATGCGTTGCATACAGACACAGTGTATTCATCCCACTGCACCCCAAATGTACAGCATTACACTTAACACTAAACTGTGGATGAGATACTTCGTCATCACTCTCAGGATCGCAACATAGGCACAAGTCTGACTCGACCTACTAAATCACAAGTAACATCCACAATAAGGAAAGTCACAGGCTTCGTTACTAACTAGGCCTCGTATTTGCTACAACAACTTAACGGCACCATAAAGGCATTTACATTGCTATAACGGTCATTCCAACATTACAACAGCATTTCCAATATTAGAGGAATATAAACAACTTACAGATAATGCTTCTTAAGCTCCCACAATGGATAAGTGCGGCTGTGGTCTCACTGAGATGCGATGCGTGCCGCCATCTTGACTTATCTGTGTAATGGCTGACGCCCGCGTGGTACAGTGGAAATCTGACATCGTCACTTCCTGGTCACATGACCAACATTAGCATCAAAAAACAGGAACTTCCTGTTAACATACGCTCCCCATCTGCCGTGAGGCAAGACAGTGTATATGTGAGTGTGTATATCAATGTGTGTGTGTATATCTATGTATGTGTTGTGTATATGTGTATGTATGTATTTATGTGTGTGTGTGTAGATGGGGTGGTGTTGGTGTGGGGCACCAATGGGGGTGTATGTGTGTGTGTGTATGTGAGTGTGTGTATATATGTGTGTGTGTATGTGAGTGTGTGTATGTGTGTGTATCTGTGTGTGTGTATCTGTGTGTATATATATGTGTATATGTGTGTGTATGTCTATCTGTGTGTGTATGTGTGTGTATCTATGTCTGTATGTATGTGTGTGTATCTGTGTGTGTGTATATTTATCTGTGTGTGTGTGTAGATGGGGTGTTGTTGGTGTGGGGCAGCAACGCGTGTGGGCAGCTGGGTCTGGGCCCTGCCCCCCACGCCGCCTCCCCCACAGCCCCCACCCTGGGGGGCCGCGTCAGAGCCGTGTCCTGTGGGCACCGACACAGCGCATTCGTGAGCGGTGAGTTACTACACTAACTAGTATAACTAGTACTAACTAGTAGTAGTTAGTACTATACTACACTAACTAGCACTATACTACACTGGGGGGTCGCGTCAGAGCTGTGTCCTGTGGGCACAGACACAGCGCCTTTGTTAGCGGTGAGTTACAACACTAACTAGTATAACTAGTACTAACTAGTAGTAGTTAGTACTATACTACACTAACTAGTACACTAACTAGTACACTAACTAGCACACTAACTAGCACACTAACTAGTACACTAACTAGTACACTAACTAGCACACTAACTAGTACACTAACTAGCACACTAGTACACTAACTAGCACACTAACTAGTACACTAACTAGTACACTAACTAGCACACTAACTAGTACACTAGTACACTAACTAGTACACTAACTAGCACACTAACTAGCACACTAACTAGCACACTAACTAGTACACTAACTAGCACACTAACTAGCACACTAACTAGCACACTAACTAGTACACTAACTAGTACACTAACTAGCACACTAACTAGCCCACTAACTAGTACTATACTACACTAACTAGCACACTAACTAGCACACTAACTAGCACACTAACTAGTACTATACGACACTAACTAGTACACTAACTAGTACACTAACTAGCACACTAACTAGTACACTAACTAGCACACTAGTAGAGGCAGCTGTTATTGTTGCTATGGTGATGAGTCTCGTTTCCATGGTAACGGTTTTACTCGGTTTCTTGCTGTTGCTATGGTGATGATGAGTGGAGTTTCCATGGTGACGGTGCTACTGGATTCCTTCCTGTTGCTATGGTGATGAGTGGAGTTTCCATGGTGACGTTGTTGCTGGGTTCCTCCCTGTTGCTATGGTGATGAGTGGAGTTTCCATGGTGACGTTGTTGCTGGATTCCTTCCTGTTGCTATGGTGATGATGATGAGTGGAGTTTCCATGGTGACGGTGTCGCTGCGTTTCCATGATGACAGAGGACGGGGCTGTGTGGACCTGTGGAGATCCGGAGGGCGGTCGCCTGGGACGGAGCTGTGATGAGCAAGGTGGTGGGGGTGGTGTAGTGGTGGTGGTGGTGATGTAATGGTGGTGGTGGGGGTGGTGGTGGTGGTGTAGTAGTGTAGTGTGTGTAGTGTGTGATGAGCAAGGTTGCGGAGGTGGTGGTGTAGTCTAGTGGTAGTAGTAGTGTGTGTAGTGTGGTAGTGTAGTGTGTGTAGTGTAGTGTATGTAGTGTGTGTAGTAGTGTAGTAGTAGTGTAGTGTGTGTAGTAGTGTAGTGTGTGTGTAGTGTGGTAGTGTAGTGTGTGTGTAGTGTAGTGTGTGTGTAGTAGTAGTGTGTGTAGTGTGTGGTATAGTAATAGTGTAGTGTGTGTAGTGTAGTGTGTGTAGTGTGTGTGTAGTGTGTGTAGTGTGTGTGTAGTGTGTGTGTGTCTGTGTGTGTTTCTGTGTCTGTGTGTAACTGTGTGTGTCTGCGTGTGTGTTTCTGTGTCTGTGTGTAACTGTGTGTGTCTGCGTGTGTGTGTGTGTAACTGTGTGTGTGTAACTGTGTGTGTGTACCTGTGTGTGTCTGTGTGTGTAACTGTGTCTGTGTGTGTGTAACTGTGTGTGTGTACCTGTGTGTGTGTCTGTGTGTGTCTGTGTGTGTAACTGTGTCTGTGTGTGTGTGTAACTGTGTGTGTGTAACTGTGTGTGTGTACCTGTGTGTGTGTCTGTGTGTGTGTGTCTGTGTGTGTAACTGTGTCTGTGTGTGTGTGTGTCTGTGTGTGTAACTGTGTGTGTGTCTGTGTGTGTGTGTCTGTGTGTGTGTGTGTAACTGTGTGTGTGTGTCTGTGTGTGTGTGTAACTGTGTGTGTGTGTGTCTGTGTGTGTGTAACTGTGTGTGTGTTTGTGTGTGTGGAGGTTCCCGTGTGCCAGGCCGTGTGGACGCCCTCTCTGAGCCGTGCCGCTCCGTCTCCTGTGGTGGCTCCCACACAGCCGCACTCACTGGCAAGTAGCACACAGACACACACACAGCGACACACAGACACACAGACACACACAGACACACACACAGACACACACACACAGACACACAGACACACAGACACACACAGAGACACACACACACACACACAGACACACACACACAGACACACACACACACAGACACACACACAGACACACACACAGACACACACACAGACAGACACACACACAGCGACACACACAGACACACACAGCGACACACAGACACACACACAGACACACACACACAGACAAAACAAAGATCCCCCGTATAGCCTGAACAGACTGTAGGGGCAAGTGCTGTTAGCGAGCACCTATGAAGGCCGGAACGGTACACGAGGGGGTGGGTGGCCAGCACCACGCCCGACCGCCTTTGTCTCCCTAGTGGCGATGTTTACACACCGCACCAGGTACTCATTTAAGGCTGAGTCGACCTAGGGGAGGCCCAGGACCGGTTCAGATAATCGTCACTGGTGTTAGCCGTGAGCGGGAATCGAACCCGGGTCGCCAGGTTCATAGCACAGCGCGCTAACCGCTACACTACCGCTTCCCCACACACAGACACACACAGACACACACACACAGACACACACACAGACACACACACAGACACACACACAGACGCACACACATAGACACACACACAGTCACACACACACACAGACACACACAGACACATCTATAACGTCGATGACCCCCTCTGTGTGTGACCTTTAACCCCCCCCTCCCCCTAGAGTCGGGGTCACTGTGGCTGTGGGGTCAAGGGTCACGGGGTCAGCTGGGCCTGGGGGCTTCCGTCAGCTGCACGTCGGTGCCGACCCGCGCCGAGATCCCGTCCAACGCTCAGGTCCACTCAGTGGCAACTGGAGCAGCGCACACGGCACTCATCACTGGTACACTACACTACACACTACTATACACTACACTATACACTACACTATACACTACACTATACACTACACTATACACTACACTACTATACACTACACTATACACTACTATACACTACACTATACACCAGAGGTGTGGACTCGAGTCATGTGACTTGGACTCGAGTCAGACTCGAGTCATGAATTTGATGACTTCAGACTCGACTTGGACTTGCATAACAATGACTTTGTCCCACCTCTGCTATACACTACACTATACACTACTATACACCACTATACACTACACTATACACTACTATACACTACTATACACTACACTATACACTACTATACACTACACTATACACTACTATACACTACTATACACTATACACTACACTATACACTACAATATACACTATACACTACTATACACACTATACACTACACACTATACTATACACTACTATACACTACACTATACACTACTATACACTACACTATACACTACACTATACACTACTATACACTACTATACACTACACTATACACTACACTACACACTATACACTACTATACACTACACTACACACTATACACTACACACTATACACTACACTACACACTATACACTACTAAACACTACACACTATACACTACACACTATACACTACACTATACACTACACACTATACACTACTATACACTACACTATACACTACACACTATACACTACTATACACTACACTATACACTACACTACTATATTGTAGTTGGTGTGGTTGTTGTAGTTGTTGTTGTAGTTGTTGTAGTCGTTGTAGTTGTTGTTGTAGTCGTTGTAGTTGTGGTTGTTGTTGTGGTTATTGTTGTGGTTGTTGTTGTAGTAGTAGTTGTTGTGGTTGTTGTTGTAATAGTTGTTTTTGTTGTGTTTGTTGTAGTTGTAGTAGTTGTTGTGGTTGTGGTTGTTGTAGTGGTTGTCGTAGTGGTTGTTGCGGTTGTTGTTGTGGTTGTTGTGGTTGTAATAGTTGTTGTTGTGGTTGTTGTGGTTGTAATAGTTGTTGTTGTGGTTGTAGGTGACGAGCGGCTGCTGCTGTTTGGCTCTGGACGCTGCGTCCGGCCGGGAGTCGGAGACTCCCTCAACCACTTCCTGCCTCACTCACCACACGGAGCGCCCACACACCGTGCACACACGGTACACACTCACTGTACACGCACTGTACACACTGTACACACTGTACATACTGTACACACTGTGCATACTGTATACACACTGCGCACACCGTACACACACTGTACATAACGCACACACCGCGTACGCACTGTACATGCACTGTACACGCACCAGACACTGTACAACCACAGCACATACACTGTACACACACGGTACACACACTGTACACACACGGTACACACACTGTACACACGGCACACACTGTACCCTCACCGTACACACTGTACACGTACATTGTACACTGTACATACTGCGCATACACACAGTACACACACACAGTACACACACAGTACACACACCTACTGTACACACACAGCACACACACTGTACACACACTGTACACACGCACTGTACCAGCGCAGATGCTCCATTAGGGGGGTCCACGCTTCGCAAGCGTAGAGAAGGGAGGGAATGACCGTGGCCGAGAATACCACCATCACCATCATCACCCCTCCCGCCCCTTCTACCACTCTCTTTCTCCTGCACCTAGCCTGGCACAGCGGTCAACCCATGGCACCTGCAGGGTCTGTCCCGTGACCTCCTCCTGCACCTAGCCTGGCACAGCGGTCAAGCCATGGCACCTGCAGGGTCTGTCCCGTGACCTCCTCCTGCACCTAGCCTGGCACAGTGGTTAACCCATGGCACCTGCTGGGTCTGTCCCGTGACCTCCTCCTCATGCACCTAGCCTGTCACAGCAGTACACCCATGGCACCTGCTAGGTCTGTCGCGTGACCTCCTCATGCACCTAGCCTGGCACAGCAGTCAGGCAGGTGCTTAGTTTTGGTGGGGCACGCTCCAGTCTCAGCAGCAGCGTCTCCAAATCCTCCTCTGAATGAGCAGCAATTGCCAGATCATCGGCATACATAACGTGGTTGACC
>NW_026891729.1:88326-105826 GCF_015708825.2 Lethenteron reissneri
CCTCCTCCCCCTCCTCTCCCTCCTCTTCCTCCTCCTGCTGTGCTTTTCTCAAATCCCAAATCCCTCTCGCCATAACGACATGTAAACCTCTCCCTTCACACTACCACCAACTCCACCATCACCACCTCCCTCCCTCCTTCCCTCACCTCCCTCACCTCCTTCCCTCACCTCCCATCCTCACCTCCCTCACATCCCTCACCTCCCTTCTCACTACCACCACCTCCACCACCACCACCACCCTCCCTGCTTCCCTCCTTCCCTCCCTCCATCACCTCCATCCTCACCTCACTCCCTCACCTCCCTCCCTCACCTCCCTCACCTCTCTCACCTCCATCCTCATCTCCCTTCCTCACCTCCATCCCTCACCTCTCTCACCTCCCTCCCTCACCTCCCTCTCTCACCTCCCTCACCTTCCTCACCTCCCTCCCTCCCAAAAACAAAATACCCCCGGGGCCGACTCCTTCGATTCCCTCACCCCCTCTCCACTCCGCCCCAATGATGAACAAAACACAAAAACACACACAAACAACCCTCATCCTCCTCCCCCCTTCCCCGTCCCCGAGTCGGACCCCCCCAGCGGCCCCAGACACAGGAGGAGGCCCGGCAAGCAGCCGCCGCCGGTACCCCTGGGGCAGAACCGTCACCCCCATGGGGCGGGCAGGCGAGGGCAGGCTTCGGTACCCGCCAGGCCCCGGGGCGGTACCAGCGACGATGACGACAGTGGACATCACGGGGGGGTCAGGCCAGGACAGGCTTATGTGGGGACCAGGCCCCGGGGCGTTAGCGGCGACGATGATGACGGTGGATGTCACGTGGGTGTCAGGCGAGCACAGGCTTCGGTACCCACCAGGCCCCGGGGCGGTAGCGTCGACGACAACGATGACGGACGTCACGTGGGGGTCAGGCGAGGGCAGGCTTCGGTAGCGACCAGGCCCCGGGGCGGTAGCAGTGACAACGACGACAATGGACGTCACGGGGGCGTCAGGCCAGGACAGGCTTCGGTACCCACCAGGCCCCGGGGCGTTAGCGACGTTAGCGACGTTGTCAACGTGGCCGCCTACGTGCGTCTGGCCCTGCGCGGGCTGCGCTCCGTCTACGTGAGGGTCGACTCGATCGAGCGGAAGCTCTACGGCGTCAGCGCCGCCCTCGGCGCTCTGCCGGCAAAGCCGCCGGCAAATCCCGGCGGCCGGAAGGGAGAAGAGGAGGAGGAGGCCACTAAGGCTGCCGAGGCTGGCCAGGTTCGGCAGGAGGTGAAGGGTGGAGACGGAGTGGTGAGGGGTGGAGAAGTCGTCAAGAGTAGAGATGACGGAGTGAAGAGTGGAGATGGAGTGGTGAAGACTACAGATGAGGTGGTGAAGAATACAGACAAAGTGGTGAAGGGTAGAGATGGAGTGGTGAAGAGGACAGATGACAGAGTGAAGGGTGGAGACGGAGTGGTGAAGAGGAGAGAAGTTATCAAGAGTAGAGATGATGTCGTGAAGAGGAAAGACGGAGTGAAGAGTGGAGAAGTGCTGAAGAGGAGAGACGTCGTCAAGAGTGGAAACAAAGTGGTGAAGACTACAGACAAAGTGGTGAAGAGTACAGACAAAGTGGTGAGGGGTAGAGAAGTCGTGAAGGGTAGAGACAGAGTGAAGACTACAGATGAGGTTGTGAAGAGGACAGACAAAGTGGTGAAGGGTAGAGACGGAGTGGTGAGGAGTGGAGACGGCGTAGCGACGAGTGGGCTCCTCGTGACCGGCGGCAGGAGCCCGAGGAAAGTGGAACGATCACGTGGGGAGGACGACGAGTCGGAGGATGATGATGATGGTGATGAGGAGGAGGATGATGATGGTGATGAGGAGGAGGATGATGATGGTGATGAGGAGGAGGATGATGGTGGTGATGAAGAGGAGGTGGAGGATGGTGATGAGGAGGAGGGTGACGATGTTGAGGCTGAGGAAGGTGGCGACGACGACGAGAAGGAGGAAGATGAAGCGGAGGAGGAAGAGGAGGAAGATGACGGCGATGATGCTGATCATGCTGAAGATAATGATGATCATGCTGAAGATGATGATCATGCTGATGATGCTGAAGATGATGATGATGATCATGCTGAAGATGATGATGATGCTGAAGATGATGATGCTGACGATGATGATGCTGAAGATGATGATGATGCTGAAGACGATGATGATGATGCTGAATATGATGATGAAGATGCTAATGATGATCATGCTGAAGATGATGATGATGATGATCATGCTAAAGATGATGCTGATGATGAACAGGAGGAGGGCGACGGGGAAGAGGAGGAGGAGGAAGGGGAGGAGGAGGAGGTGGAGGAGGAGGAGGAAGAGGAGGAGCAGAAAGATGATGGAGAAGACAACGGCGATGATGATGATGATGATCGTGATGATGATGAGGATGAAGATGATGATCAGGAAGAGGGGGAATGGGAAGAGGGGGAAGAGGGGGAAGAGGAGGAGGAGGTGGAGGAGGTGGAGGAGGAGGAGGTGGAGGAGGAGGTGGAGGAGAAAGTGAAGTCGTCGGACAAGGGAGGCAAGGCCGGACCGGCGCGCAAGAAGTTTTGGTCAAATGTTCTGCCGCAATACTTGAATATCCAGTAGTGGTGGTGGTAGTAGTGGTGGTAGTAGTGGTAGTAGTGGTGGTGGTGGTAGTGGTGGTGGTAGTGGTGGTGGTAGTCGTGGTTGTGGTAGTGGTGGTGGTAGTGGTGGTTGTGGTAGTGGTGGTGGTAGTGATTGTGGTAGTGGTGGTGGTAGTGGTGGTGGTAGTGGTGGTGGTTACATATTTATGTTTAAGTCGTGGTTTCGTGATAAAGAATTGAAGGTGGAGGGGTTACCAGCCCCTCGCACCCGTCCAGAGCCCTGTTCTGTGTTTTATCTCTCTCTCAAATTTAGCATTCTCAGGAAGAACGTAATCAACCAGGTAGGGTGTTGACTGTTATGTTATCCGACTCTCTGTTGTATTACATGACATGTCTAAGTATACTAGATTTGTGTTTCTATTTCATTTATACCTGATGATGATTGCTTGTGTTGCAATCGAAACGTCGTCGTGTGCTAGTATTTAGTTTATTACTTTATCTTTATACGTGACTTTACCGAAAGAAGAACCACCACAGAGTAATTCCTGCAGCCACGAAAGCTCCAAACTAAGCTTGTGTTGAGCCCGAAACGTCGAGATTTAATTTATTTTATACCCCACGTGACATTACCGAGAGAATCAAAAAGTGCGTTTCCCCTCCACGTTTAGAATCAACGCCACCGACGCGTTTAGAGTTGGCACGCTACGGCTAGCAACGTCACGCATGATCTCTGATGGTGATGATATCAGCCGCTCGTTTGAGTTGCTATAATTTGTGATGACCAGGTCAGCAAGTGGGGCCTTAACACCTGGTAACGTAAACGTCGCTTAGTTTTAGTATGGGTCTCTGTGAGTCTATGGGTGTCTGTGGGTCTCTGTGAGTCTGTGGGTCTCTGTGAGTCTATGGGTTTTTGTGGGTCTCTGTGAGTCTGTGGGTGTCTGTGGGTCTCTGAGTGTCTGTGGGTCTATGGGTGTCTGTGGGTCTCTGTGAGTCTGTGGGTCTCTGTGAGTCTGTGGGTCTCTGTGAGTCTCTGAGTGTCTGTGGGTCTCTGTGAGTCTGTGGGTGTCTGTGGGTCTCTGTGAGTCTATGGGTCTCTGTGAGTCTGTGGGTCTCTGTGAGTCTGTGGGTCTCTGTGGGTCTCTGTGGGTCTGTGGGTCTCTGTGAGTCTATGGGTCTCTGTGGGTCTCTGTGAGTCTATAGGTCTCTGTGGGTCTCTGTGAGTCTATGAGTCTCTGTGAGTCTATGAGTCTCTGTGGATCTCTATGGGTCTCTGGGTCTCCGTGGGTCTCTGTGAGTCTCTGTGAGTCTGTGGGTCTCTGTGAGTCTATGGGAGTCTGTGGGTCTCTGTGAGTCTATGGGTCTTTGTGAGTTTATGGGTGTCTGTGGGTTTCTAAGGGTCCCTGTGAGTCTCTGTGGGTCTCTATGATGATGATTTCAGCCACTTGGTTCAGCTGCTATCAAGTTGTGATGGCGAGGTCCCTTATCTGAACAAAGCAGCTCAGTGGGGCATTACCACCCGGTAACATGAACTTGGTTTCGTTGTAGGATGGATCTCTGTGAGCATGGATCTCTGTGGGTTTTCGTGGGTTTCTGTGAGTCTGTGACGCAGTGAGACTTGAATAATTTGGGAGTTTCTGTCTCTTCCAGCGGAGCCTTCAAGGACTCCCTTCACTCCAAGCGTCTTGAGGTCTCTCACGTTCCTACCCCCCCCCCCCAGTCCTCTTCTACGGGGACCACCTCTAACTACGAACGTTCAACTTACGAACTTTCAGAGGTTCGAACAAACTTCGTATGTCCAGTTTCAGCTGTTCGGACCGAGAGTCTGAGGTTCAACCGCCGTGCAATAGATGGCGGTGGTGGCATCTACATCTGCAGAACGTAAAGAACCAGTGGCATCTACAGAACGTAAAGAACCAGTGGCATCTACATCTGCAGAACGTGAAGAACCAGTGGCATCTACATCTACAGAACGTGAAGAACCAGTGGCATCTACATCGGCAGAACGTGAAGAATCAGTGGCATCTACATCTGCAGAACGTGAAGAACCAGTGGCATCTACATCGGCAGAACGTGAAGAATCAGTGGCATCTACATCTGCAGAACGTGAAGAACCAGCGACATTTACATCTGCAGAACGAGAAGAACCAGTGGCATCTACATCTGCAGAACGTGAACAACCAGCGGCATCTACATCTGCAAAACGTGAAGAACCAGTGGCATCTACATCTGCAAAATGAGAAGAACCAGCGGCATCTATATCTGCAGAATGAGAAGAACCAGTGTCATCTACATCTGCAGAATGAGAAGAATCAGTGGCATCTCCATCTGTAGATCATAAAGAACCAGGAGCATCTACATCTGCAGAACGAGAAGAACCAGTGGCATCTACACCTGCAGGACGTGAAGAACCAGTGGCATCTACATTTGCAGAACGTGAAGAACCAGTGGCATCTACATCTACAGAACGTGAAGAACCAGTGGCATCTACATCTGCAGAATGAGAAGAACCAGCGGCATCTACATCTGCAGAATGTGAAGAACCAGTGGCATCTACATCTGCAGAACGTGAAGAACCAGTGGCATCTACATCTGCAGAACGTGAAGAGCCAGTGGCATCTACATCTGTAGAATGTGAAGAACCAGAGTCATCTACATGTGCAGAACGTGAAGAACCAGTGGCATCTACATCTGTAGAACGTGAAGAACCAGTGGCATCTACATCTGCAGAATGTAAAGAACCAGTGGCATCTACATCTGTAGAATGTGAAGAGCCAGTGGCATCTACATCTGCAGAACGTGAAGAACCAGTGGCATCTACATCTGCAGAACGTGAAGAACCAGTGGAATCTGCATCGGCAGAACGCGAAGAACTAGCGGCATCTACATTGGCAGAACGCGAAGAACCAGCGGCATCTACATCTGCAGAACGCGAAGAACCAGTGGCATCTACATCTACAGAACGTGAAGAACCAGTGGCATCTACATCTACAGAACGTGAAGAACCAGTGGCATCTACATCTGCAGAACGCGAAGAATCAGTGGAATCTGCATCGGCAGAACGCGAAGAACCAGCGGCATCTACATCTGCAGAACGTGAAGAACCAGCGGCATCTACATCTGCAGAACGCGAAGAACCAGCGGCATCTACATCTACGGAACGTGAAGAACCAGTGGTATCTACATCTACGGAACGTGAAGAACTAGTGGCATCTACATCTTCAGAAAGTGAAGAGCCAGTGGCATCTACATCTGCAGAACGTGAAGAACCAGTGGCATCTACATCTGTAGAATGTGAAGAGCCAGTGGCATCTACATCTGGAGAACGTGAAGAACCAGTGGCATCTACATGTGCAGAATAAGAACCAGCGACATCTACATCTGCAGGAGTTTCTACAACGCTCAAAGCCATTGAACCCGCGTTTAGTGTCCACGCCGTTCATCACGTTTCGAATCTAGGGCAGTTAAGTTCGACTGACGAGCAAATCGACTTACGAACCCAGAATCTCCTGGCATCCCAACTCGTTCGTTCGTAGAGGAGTCCCCGTATCCCTCAAGGCCCCCTTCCTTTCTGCAAGCTTCCTCGGCCTTCCTTTCTATATTCCCCTACTCTTGAGCCAATCACCTTCCCACTTTCTCCCAGGGTTATCCGACCGGACCCAAGCTGTCCATCATCCCCTTCCGTGTCCCCGCCCACTCCAGTGTTGGATTTCTACCCTCCAATCACCCTTCATCACCTTTTCCCACCCCCCCCGCCCTCCTGCTTCTAACCAATCCCCTTTGAGTACACCCACTCCCTCTCTTCTCCTCTGCCCCGTTAATTAACCAATCAGAGAGGAGCTTGTTTTTACTTCCCGACACGTGGTGTCCACCACATCAGGTGAGCAACGTTGGTAGAGATACTATCTCTCCACTATACACTACACTATACACTACACCATACACTACACTATACACTACACTATACACTACACTACACACTACTATACACTATACACTACTATACACTACACTACTATACACTACAATATACACTACACTATACACTACAATATACTCTACACTATACACTACACTATACAGTACACTACACTACTATGTTTGAACCTCTGTGATGCCTGGGTTTGAGCCCTGGTTCTCGATGTGTCTCTTTGCTATGGAACGAGGTAACACAGTGGCCAATGAGACGCAGATTCCAGCTGCTGCTTTTGTTTTGGTGCGAAATCCTGGCCAACAATAACTCTGAAACTCAACTCATACCCACACTCATCGAGACCCATACTCACACAGAGACCCACGGAGACCCACAGAGACCCACAGAGACACTTAATAGAATCACATAGACCAACAGAGACCCACAGAGACTCAGACCAATACTCACAGAGACCCACGGAGACCCACAGAGACCCACGGAGACCCACAGTGACACTTAATAGACTCACATAGACCAACAGAGACCCACAGAGACTCAGACCAATACTCACAGAGACCCATGGAGACCCACATAGACCCACAGAGACTCATAGAGACCCAGACCCATACTCACAGAGACCCACACTCACACAGAGACCCACAGAGACCCACAGATACCCACAGAGACCCACAGAGACTCATAAAGACTCATATAGACCCACATATACTCTTAGAGACTCACATAGATCCACAGAGACCGCCCGAGACTCATAGAGATGCACATAGTCCCACAGAGACCCACAAACTCTTGGAGAAGAACATAGACCCACAGAGACCCACAGAGACTCACAGAGACTCATATAGACCCATAGAGACCCACAGATACTCTTCAAGACTCACGTAGACCCACAGAGACCCACAGTGACTCATAGAAACTCGCATATAGCCACAGAGACTTATAGCCTCAAAGAGACCCACAGAGACCCATAGATATGCACAGAGACCCAGAGATACATAGAAACCCATAGAGATACATATGGACCAATAGAGCTACGTGGAGACCCATAGAGATACACAGAGCCCCACAGTGACCCATGCCTATAGAGACCCATACCTATAGAGACCCATACCTACAGAGACCCATACCTATAGAGATCCATACCTATAGAGACCCATACCTATAGAGACCCATACCGACAGACCCATATCTACAGAGACCCATACCTACAGAGACCCATACCTATAGAGACCCATACCTATAGAGACCCATATCTATAGAGACCCATACCTACAGAGACCCATACCTACAGAGACCCATACCTATAGAGATCCATACCTATAGAGACCCAAACCTACAGAGACCCATACCTATAGAGACTCAGACTAAAACTGAACTATCTTCATGTTATCAGGTGTAAGGGTCTCATTGAGCTGGCAGCTCCACCGAGTGGCTGATAGCAGCATCAAGTGGAAATGTGCAGCAGCAGACACATACTTTACACGAGACTTTAACACTGAAGTCTGTAGGAGCCTTTAACATTGAAGTCTATTGGAGAATTTAACATTTAAGTCTATGGGAGCATTTAACATTGAAGTCTATGGGAGACTTTAACATTGAAGTCTATGGGAGCCTTTAACATTGACGTCTTTGGGAGACTTTAACATTGGAGTCTATGGGAGACTTTAACATTAGAGTCTATGGGAGTCTTTAACATTGAAGTGTTTGGGAGACTTTAACATTGAAGTATATGGGAGCCTTTAACATTGAAGTCTATGGGGGCATTTAACATTGAAGTATATGGGAGCCATTAACATTGAAGTCTTTGGGAGCCTTTAACATTGACGTTTATGGGAGTCTTTAACATTGAAGTCTTTTGGAGACTTTAACATTGAAGTCTATGGGAGCCTTTAACATTGAAGTCTATGGGAGACTTTAACATTTAAGTCTATGGAAGACTTTAACATTGAAGTCTATGAGAGACTCTAACACTGAAGTATGTGGGAGTCTTTAACATTGAAGTCTATGGGAGACTTTAACATTGGAGTCTATGGGAGCCTTTGACATTGAAGACTATGGGAGCATTTAACATTGAAGTCTATGGGAGACTTTAACATTGAAGTCTATGGAACACTTTAACATTGGAGTCTATGGGAGCCTTTAACATTGAAATCTATGGGAGACTTTAACATTGAAGTCTATGGGAGCCTTTGACATTGAAGTCTATGGGAGTCTTTATCATTGCAGTCTATGGGAGCATTTAACATTGGAGTCTGTGGGAGCATTTAACATTGAAGTCTATGGGAGCCTTTAACATTGAAGTATATGAGAGCCTTTAACATTGGAGTCTATGGGAGCCTTTAACATTGAAGTCTATGGGAGCCTTTAACATTGAAGTCCATGGGAGCCTTTGACGTTGAAGTCTATGGGCGCCTTTGACATTGAAGTCTATCGGAGCCTTTAACATTGAAGTCTATGGGAGCCATTGACATTGAAGTCTTTGGTATCCTTTAACATTGATGTCTATGGGAGTCTTTAACATTGAAGTCTTTGGGAGCATTTAACATTGAAATCTATGGGAGCATTTGACATTGAAGTCTATGGGAGACTTTGGCATTGACGTCTATGGGAGCCTTTAACATTGAAGTCTTTGGGAGACTTTAACATTGTAGTCTATGGGAGACTTTAACATTAGAGTCTATGGGAGTCTTTAACATTGAAGTGTTTGGGATACTTTAACATTGAAGTCTATGGGAGCCTTTAACATTGACGTCTATGGGAGCATTTAACATTGACGTCTATGGGAGCCATTGACATTTGGGTCTTTGGGAGCCTTTAACATTGAAGTATATGGGAGTCTTTAACATTGAAGTCTTTTGGAGACTTTTACATTGAAGTATATGGGAGCCTTTAACATTGAAGTCTATGGGAGACTTTAACATTGAAGTCTATGGAAGACTTTAACATTGCAGTCTATGGGAGACTCTAACACTGAAGTCTGTGGGAGTCTTTAACATTGAAGTCTATGGGAGACTTTAACATTGGCGTCTATGGGAGCCTTTGACATTGAAGACTATGGGAGCATTTAACATTGAAGTCTATGGGAGACTTTAACATTGAAGTCTATGGGAAACTTTAACTTTGGAGTCTATGGGAGCCTTTAACATTGAAATCTATGGGAGACTTTAACATTGAAGTCTATGGGAGCCTTTGACATTGACGTCTATGGGAGTCTTTAACATTGAAGTCTATGGGAGCATTTAACATTGAAGTCTGTGGGAGCATTTACCATTGAAGTCTATGGGAGCCTTTTACATTGAAGTCTATGGGAGCCTTTTACATTGAAGTTTATGGGAGCCTTTAACATTGAAGTCTTTGGGAGCCTTTAACATTGAAGTCTATGGGAGCATTTAACATTGAAGTCTATGGGAGCCTTTGACATTGACGTCTATTGGGGGCCTTTGACATTTAAGTCTATCGGAGCCTTTAACATTGAAGTCTATGGGAGCATTTAACATTGAAGTCTATGGGAGCCTTTAACATTGAAGTCTATGGGAGACTTTAACATTGAAGTCTATGGAAGACTTTAACATTGAAGTCTATGGGAGACTCTAACACTGAAGTCTGTGGGAGTATTTAACATTGAAGTCTATGGGAGCATTTAACATTGAAGTCTATGGGAGCATTTAACATTGACGTCTTTGGGAGCCTTTAACATTGAAGTCTATGGGAGTCTTTAACATTGAAGTCTTTGGGAGACTTTAACATTGAAGTCTATGGAAGCCTTTAACATTGAAGTATATGGGATACTTTAACATTGAAGTCTATGGGAGCCTTTAACATTGACGTCTATGGGAGTCTTTACCATTGAAGTCTATGGGAGCATCTTCTTGGTTATTTCGGTAAAGTCACGTAGAAGGGAAGTAATAAAATAATAAAAATAAAACACAATAAAATAATTCTCACGACGTTTCGGCCACAACGCAAGCAGCCGTCCTCAGGTGAAAACCAGGTCCGTCGAGGCGACAGAGTCTGAATGAAACAGCACACGAGCTTGGAGCATATATATAAGCTGGGCGCCTTGACAAATGAATTTGCATATCAAGATGAATTTAGCATATTTATGGGAAATGCAGGAATGTGATTAGTACTACATATGCATGTGCATTATGCAGGATTAACAGCCTCAAAGGGAGCTGCAGTTTGCTGCTGCTGCTGCGGTTTGCTGCTGCTGCTGCGGTTTGCTGCTGCTGCTGCAGTTTGCTGCTGCTGCTGCAGTTTGCTGCTGCTGCTGCTGCAGTTTGCTGCTGCTGCTGCAGTTGGCTGCTGCTGCTGCAGTTGGCTGCTGCTGCTGCAGTTTACTGCTGCTGCTGCAGTTTGCTGCTGCTGCTGCAGTTTGCTGCTGCTATTGCTGCAATTTGCTGCTGCTGCAGTTGCTGCTGCTGCAGTTGCTGCTGCTGCTGCAGTTGCTGCCTTATCCATTTTAATATAACACTATGTATTATTCTACCCACCCTAATGTGTATCACACTGCTATATATTTACTATACAATTACGACACCATACATTACTCTGCACACTGCACCACGCATACAAATGCCACACTATCTGCCACTATACACTGTACCATTGATTGTCGTGTCAATGGGTGAGTGGTGGGGGAAACTTGCAGCGGAGCTAAGAATCCATTCCCTGTGGAGAATACAATGCCAGTGAGTGTAACGCGGTCTGAAAGTCACCGTAAACGTGAACACAATCAGTTAAGATCCGAAATGGTTTATTACGTCCTTCCAATGATTGCTAAGCCAGAATCCATCTTCTCGGTTGAAATTGTCTCTGTGTTTATATATGTGGATCGCCTCATGAACGAATCTCTCATGATAGCCAGATGGCTTGCAGAGAACCTCTGTCTTGGAGAAGTCAATGTCATGTGAGCCCACTGAATTGTAACAGTGATCTGCCACGACTGAGGTGTTAGTCCTACCGTGTTTCAGGTCTGCTTTATGTTCACGGATGCGGTCCGAGACATATCGTTTGGTTTCTCCAATGTAACTGCTACCACAGATGCAACTTAGTTTGTAGACGCCAGGGTACTGTATGTCTGGAACCACATCTTTTACAGACGGGACCAGATCACGGATTTTATGTACTGTGTTGAATCGGACCTGGATCTTGTGTTTAATCAGGATTTTGGAGATCTTTTTTGTGACCCCAGCAATGTAGGGTAAGGTGCTGGTCTTGAAAGGCTCCTCAACAGGATCCTTCTTGATGGTTGGAGTGATGGCCTTGCGGATTGTGTAGTCGGAGTAACCATTAGCCTTAAGAGCTTGGCGTACGTGTTTGAGTTCACTGCCAATGTGTTCCTGGTCGGAAGTGCATTGGGCTCAATGGTATAGAGTCTTGATGAGGGAATTCTTCTGGGATGGATGGTGGTGGGAATCTGGCTTTAGGTAAGCATCCGTATGGGTGGCTTTCCTGTAGACAGAGTGGCTCATTGAACCATCAGGTCTCCTTTTAATTAGGACATCCAAAAAGGGTAGCTTGCCATCTTTTTCGACTTCCATGGTGAATCTGATGGCTGGGTGTATGGAATTGATGTGGTCGAGAAATTGGTCTAGATCAGGCCGGCCATGTGGCCAGATGACAAAAGTGTCATCTACGTACCTCTTCCATAAGGTCGGGCGTAGAGTGGCAGTCTTGATGGCGTCAGTTTCAAATTTCTCCATGAAGATGTTGGCTACAACCGGAGATAGGGGGGAGCCCATTGGGGTGCCCTCAGTTTGCTTGTAAAAAGTTCCATTCCAGGTGAAGTATGTATTGGTTAAGCAGTGTCTCACCAGGGGGGGGGGGGTACCCCAGCATTCAGTCCTTGATGAACTAAGTCTTCAATGATTGCGATGGTGTCAGGTAAAGGAACTTTGGTGAATAAGGAAACCACATCAAAACTGACAAGCAGGTCGTCTGGGGACAGGGCAATCCCCTTGATTGTCGATACCAGGTCCGTAGAGTTTAGTACCGCAGAGGTGGTTTTTCCAGTGAAAGGCCGTATGATTTCAGACAAAAAACGAGCCAGTTTATAGGTGGGGGAGTTGATAGTAGAGAGAATGGGATGAAGATGTGTATCTTCTTTATGTATCTTTGGCAAGCCGTATAATCTTGGTGGCCTGGCTGCAGAAGGTTTCAACGAGAACTGTTTGGTCTGATCAATTAATGCGGTTGAATCAGAAATGATTTGCTTGGTTTTAGAGACGAGGCTGTTGGTGGGGTCTCTTTTTATTTTTGTATAGCTGCCATCGTTGAGTAGTTCTTGGATTTTGTTGTTGTATTCTGTTTTGTCCATGATGACAGTGGCATTGCCTTTGTCGGCTGAGAGGATGACAATGTCATCCCTCTTTTTTAATTGAGCTAATTCAAAACGCTCATCTTTGCTGATGTTGCTAGCTGGCATCTTAGCGGTGAGACACTGCTTAACCAATACATACTTCACCTGGAATGGAACTTTTTACAAGCAAACTGAGGGCACCCCAATGGGCTCCCCCCTATCTCCGGTTGTAGCCAACATCTTCATGGAGAAATTTGAAACTGACGCCATCAAGACTGCCACTCTACGCCCGACCTTATGGAAGAGGTACGTATATGACACTTTTGTCATCTGGCCACATGGCCGGCCTGCTCTAGACCAATTTCTCGACCAGAACAATTCCATACACCCAGCCATCAGATTCACCATGGAAGTCGAAAAAGATGGCAAGCTACCCTTTTTGGATGTCCTAATTAAAAGGAGACCTGATGGTTCAATGAGCCACTCTGTCTACAGGAAAGCCACCCATACGGATGCTTACCTAAAACCGGATTCCCACCACCATCCATCCCAGAAGAATTCCCTCATCAAGACTCTATACCATAGAGCCCAATGCATTTCCGACCAGGAACACATTGGCAGTGAACTCAAACACGTACGCCAAGCTCTTAAGGCTAATGGTTACTCCGACTACACAATCCGCAAGGCCATCACTCCAACCATCAAGAAGGATCCTGTTGAGGAGCCTTTCAAGACCATCACCTTACCCTACATTGCTGGGGTCACAAAAAAGATCTCCAATATCCTGATTAAACACAAGATCCAGGTCCGATTCAACACAGTACATAAAATCCGTGATCTGGTCCCGTCTGTAAAAGATGTGGTTCCAGACATACAGTACCCTGGCGTCTACAAACTAAGTTGCCTCTGTGGTAGCAGTTACATTGGAGAAACCAAACGACATGTCTCGGACCGCATCCGTGAACATAAAGCAGACCTGAAACACGGTAGGACTAACACCTCGGCCGTGGCAGATCACTGTTACAATTCAGTGGGCTCACATGACATTGACTTCCCCAAGACAGAGGTTGTCTGCAAGCCATCTGGCTATCATGAGAGATTCGTTCATGAGGCGATCCACATATACAAACACAGAGACAATTTCAACTGAGAAGATGGATTCTGGCTTAGCAATCATTGGAAGGACGTAATAAACCATTTCGGATCTTAACTGATTGTGTTCACGTTTACGGTGACTTTCAGACCGCGTTCCACTCACTGGCATTGTATTCTCCGCAGGGAATGGATTCTTTGCTCCGCTGCAAGTTTCCCCCACCACTCACCCATTGACACGGCGATCAATGGTACAGTGTATAGTGGCAGATAGTGTGGCATTTGTATGCTTGGTGCAGTGTGCAGAGTAATGTATGGTGTCGTAATTGTATAGTAAATCTATAGCAGTGTGATACACATTAGGGTGGGTAGAATAATACATAGTGTTATATTAAAATGGATAAGGCAGCAACTGCAGCAGCAACTGCAGCAGCAGCAACTGCAGCAGCAGCAGCAAACTGCAGCAGCAGCAGCAAACTGCAGCAGCAGCAGCAAACTGCAGCAGCAGCAGCAAACTGCAGCAGCAGCAGCAAACTGCAGCAGCAGCAGCAAACCGCAGCAGCAGCAGCAGCAAACTGCAGCTCCCTTTGATGCTGTTAATCCTGCATAATGCACATGCATATGTAGCACTAATCACATTCCTGCATTTCCCATAAATATGCTAAATTCATCTTGATATGCTAATTCATTTGTCAAGGCGCCCAGCTGTTATATATGCTCGAAGCTCGTGTGCTGTTTCATTCAGACTCTGTTGCCTCGACGGAGCTGGTTTTCACCTGAGGACGGCTGCTTGCGTTGTGGCCGAAACGTCGTGAGAATTATTTTATTGTGTTTTATTTTTATTATTTTATTACTTCCCTTCTACGTGACTTTACCGAAAGAACCAAGAAGATGAATCCCTGCAGTCACAAAAGCTTTAAATCGAAATCTATGGGAGCATTTAACATTTAAGTCTATGGGAGCATTTACCATTGAAGTATATTGGAGCATTTAACATTGAAGTCTATGGGAGCCTTTAACATTGAAGTCTATGGGTGCCTTTAACATTGAAGTCTATGGGAGCCTTTAACATTGACGTCTATGAGAACCTTTAACATTGAAGTCTATGGGAGCTTTTAACACTGAAGTATATGGGAGCCTTTAACATTGAAGTATATGGGAGCCTTTAACATTGAAGTCTATTGGAGCCGTTAACATTGAAGTCTATGGGAGAATTTAACATTGAAGTATATGGGAGCCTTTAACATTGAAGTCTAGAGATGTCTTTAACATTGAAGTCTATGGGAGACTTTAACATTGAAGTCTATGGGAGCCTTTAACATTGGAGTCTATGGGAGACTTTAACGTTGAAGTCTATGGGAGATTTTAACATTGACGTCTATGGGAGCCTTTACCATTGAAGTCTATGGGAGCCTTTAACATTAAAGTCTTTAGGAGACTTTAACATTAGAGTCTATGGGAGCCTTTAACATTGCAGTCTATGGGAGCCTTTAACATTGACGTCTATGGGAGTCTTCAACTTTGAAGTCTATGGGAGCCTTTAACATTGAAGTCTATGGGAGCCTTTAACATTGAAGTCTTTGGGAGACTTTAACATTGGAGTCTATGGGATACTTTAACATTGAAGTCTATGGGGGACTTTAACATTAGAGACTATGGGAGCCTTTAACATTGAAGTCTATGGGAGCCTTTAACATTGACGTCTATGGGGGCCTTTAACATTGGAATCTCTGGGAGCATTTAACATTGAAGTCTATGGGAAACTTTAACATTGAAGTCTATGGGAGCCTTTACCATTGAAGTCTATGGGAGCCTTTAACATTGAAGTCTTTGGGAGACTTTAACATTAGAGTCTATGGAAGCCTTTAACATTGAAGTCTATGGGAGAATTTAACATTGAAGTCTATGGGATACTTTAACATTAGAGTCTATGGGAGCCTTTACCATTGAAGTCTATGGGAGCCTTTAACATTGGCGTATATGGGAGCCTTTAACATGGGCATCTCTGGGAGCATTTAACATTGAAGTCTATGGGAAACTTTAACATTGAAGTCTATGGGAGCCTTTAACATTGAAGTCTTTGGGAGACTTTAACATTGGAGTCTATGGGATACTTTAACATAGGAGTCTATGGGAGTCTTTAACATTGAAGTGTTTGGGAGATTTTAACATTGGAGTCTATGGGAGACTTTAACATTGAAGTCTATGGGAGCCTTTAACATTGCAGTCTATGGGAGACTTTAACATTGAGGTCTATGGGAGCATTTAACATTGAAGTCTATGGAAGACTTTAACATTGAAGTCTATGGGAGACTTTAACACTGAAGTCTGTGGGAGTCTTTAACATTTAAGTATATGGGAGACTTTAACATTGGAGTCTATGGGAATCTTTAACATTGGAGTCTATGGGAGCATTTACCATTGAAATCTATGGGAACATTTAACATGGAAGTCTATGTGAGCCTTTAACATTGAAGTCTATGGGGGCCTTTACCGTTGAAGTCTATGGGAGCCTTTAACATTGAAGTATATGGGAACATTTAACATTGAAGTCTATGGGAGCCTTTAACATTGAACTCTATGGGAGCCTTTAACATTGTAGTATATGGGAGTCTTTAACATTGACGTCTATGTGAGCCTTTAACATTGAAGTCTATGGGAGTCTTTAACATTGAAGTCTATGGGAGCCTTTAACATTGAAGTCTAGGGATGTCTTTAACATTGAAGTATATGGGAGACTTTAACATTGAAGTCTATGGGAGCCTTTAACATTGGAGTCTATGGGAGACTTTAACGTTGAAGTCTATGGGAGATTTTAACATTGAAGTCTATGGGAGCATTTACCATTGACGTCTATGGGGGCCTTTAACATTGAAGTATTTGGGAGACTTTAACATTGAAGTCTATGGGAGACTTTAACACTGAAGTCTGTGGGAGTCTTTAACATTGAAGTCTATGGGGGCTTTTAACATTGAAGTCTATGGAAGACTTTAACATTGAAGTATATGGGAGACTAACATTGAAGTCTATGGGAGCCTTTAACATTGAAGTATATGGGAGCCTTTAACATTGACGTCTATGGGAGCCTTTAACATTGAAGTCTATGGAAGCCTTTAAAATTGAAGTCTATGGGAGACTTTAACATTGAAGTCTATGGGAGAATTTAACATTGAAGTCTATGGGAGACTTTAACATTAAAGTCTTTGGGAGCCTTTAACCTTGAAGTCTATGGGAGCCTTTAACATTGAAGTATGTGGGATAATATAACATTGAAGTCTATGGGAGCCTTTAACATTGAAGTATGTGGGAGACTTTAGCATTGAAGTCTATGGGAGACTAACATTGGAGTCTTTGGGAGCCTTTAACATTGAAGTCTATGGGAGACTTTAGCATTGATGTCTATGGGAGACTTTAACATTGAAGTCTATGAGAGACTTTAACATTGGAGTCTATGGGAGTCTTTAACATTGAAGTCTATGGGAGCCTTTAGCATTGAAGTCTATGGGAGACTTTAACATTGGAGTCTATGGGAGTCTTTAACATTGAAGTCTATGGGAGCCTTTAACATTGAGGTTTTTGGGAGCCTTTAACATTG
>NW_026891729.1:115826-206314 GCF_015708825.2 Lethenteron reissneri
GAGTGAGTGTATGAGTGAGTGTTTTAGTGAGTGTATTAGTGAGTGTTTGAGTGAGTGTATTAGTGAGTGTTTGAGTGAGTGTATGAGTGAGTGTATGAGGGAGGGAGTGATTGTAAGAGTGAGTGTATGAGTGAGTATGAGTGAGTGAGTGTATGAGTGAGTGAATGTGTGTGTGAGTGTGTGTGTGTGAGTGAGTGAGTGTATGAGTGAGTGTATGAGTGAGTGAGTGTGAGTGAGTGTATGAGTGAATGTATGAGTGAGTGAGTGTATGAGTGAGTGTATGAGTGAGGGAGTGATTGTATGAGTGAGTGTATCAGTGAGTGAGTGTATGAGTGCGTGAGTGTATGAGTGAGTGTATGAGTATCTATGAGTGAGTGTATGAGTGCGTGAGTGTATGAGTGAGTGTATGAGTATCTATGAGTGAGTGTATGAGTGAGTGTATGAGTGCGTGTATGAGTATGAGTGAGTGTATGAGCGAGTGTATGAGCGAGTGAGTGAGTGTATGAGTGAGTGTACGAGTGAGTGTATGATTGAGTGAGTGAGTGTATGAGTGAGTGTTTGAGTGAGTGTATTAGTGAGTGTATGAGTGAGTGAGTGTATTAGTGAGTGTTTGAGTGAGTGTATGAGTGAGTGTATGAGTGAGTGAGTGTATGAGTGAGTGTATGAGTGAGTGTATGAGTGTATGAGTGAGTGTGTGAGTGAGTGTATGAGTGAGTGAGTGTATGAGTGAGTGAGTGTGTGAGTGAGTGTATGAGTGAGTGTGTGAGTGAGTGTATGAGTGAGTGAGTGTATGAGTGAGTGAGTGTATGAGTGAGTGAGTGTATGAGTGAGTGTATGAATGAGTGTATTAGTGAGTGTATGGGTGAGGGAGTGATTGTTTGAGTGAGTGTATCAGGAGTGAGTGTATGAGTGAGTGAGTGTATGAGTGAGTGTATGAGTGAGTGAGTGTATCTATGAGTGAGTGTATGAGTGCGTGTATGAGTATGAGTGAGTGTACGAGTGAGTGTATGAGTGAGTGAGTGTATGAGTGAGTGTATGAGTGAGTGTATGAGTGAGTGTATGAGTGAGTGTATGAGTGAGGGAGTGATTGTATGAGTGAGTGTATGAGTGAGTGAGTGTATGAGTGAGTGTATGAGTGAGTGTATGAGTGAGTGAGTGTATCTATGAGTGAGTGTATGAGTGAATGTATGAGTGCTTGTATGAGTATGAGTGAGTGTATGAGTGAGTGTATGAGTGAGTGAGTGTGTGAGTGAGTGAGTGTATGAGTGCGTGAGTGTATGAGTGAGTGTATGAGTGAGTGTATCTATGAGTGAGTGTATGATTGCGTGTATGAGTATGAGTGAGTGTATGAGTGAGTGAGTGTATGAGTGAGTGTATGAGTGAGTGAGTGTTTGAGTGAGTGTATTAGTGAGTGTATGAGTGAGTGAGTGTATGAGTGAGTGTATTAGTGAGTGTTTGAGTGAGTATATGAGTGAGTGTATGAGTGAGGGAGTGATTGTATGAGTGAGTGAGTATGAGTGAGTGTATGAGTGATTGAGTGAGTGTATGAGTGAGTGTATGAGTGATTGAGTGTGTGAGTGAGTGTATGAGTGAGTGAGTGTATGAGTGAGTGTGTGTGTGAGTGAGTGTATGAGTGAGTGAGTGTATGAGTGAGTGTATGAGTGAGTGAGTGTATGAGTGAGTGAGTGTATGAGTGAGTGAGTGTATGAGTGTATGAGTGAGTGAGTGTATGAGTGTATGAGTGAGTGAGTGTATGAGTGCGTGTATGAGTGATTGTATGAGTGAGTGTATCAGTGAGTGAGTGTATGAGTTAGTGTATGAGTGTATGAGTGTTTGAGTGTATGAGTGAGTGTATGAGTGAGTGATTGTATCTATGAGTGAGTGTATGAGTGAGTGTATGAGTGCGTGTATGAGTATGAGTGAGTGTATGAGTGAGTGTATGAGTGAGTTTACGAGTGAGTGTATGAGTGAGTGAGTGTATGAGTGAGTGTATGAGTGAGTGTATGAGTGAGTGAGTGTGTGTATGAGTGAGTGAGTGTATGCGTGAGTGAGTGTATGAGTGAATGTGTGTGTGTGTCAATAGATTTTCGTGCGTCGCGTTCGTTATTTAAACCTGCCTGCCTGCCAAGTCCGCAGACATTCGTGGGTCAAGCACCTGCAGTCTTACTTCGTGTACCTGTCGAGTCACAGAAAGTTGCTGAGTGTTTGTAAAACAGGGCAGATGTGACGTGGCATCTCTTAGGGAATCGTCGCTTCCGACTTTAGCACGAGCTGAGCATGAGTTGAGCAATCGCTTCTGCAAATAGCCAGCGACAAGGACGGGTTCAGATTGTTGGAGGCCCTGAAGCGATTATACCCCCTTGTTACTGTCACTATCACTGTCACCACTACACCCGTGTACACTTACACATACACACACCCAGGTATACACACACAAAGATAAAAAAAAATCTCCCGTATAGCCTTAATAGACTGTAGGGACAAGTGCTGTTAGCGACCACCTATGAAGGCCGGAAAGGTACACGAGGGGGTGGGTGACCAGCACCACGCCCGACGGCCTTTGTCTCCCCAGTGGCGATGTTTACACACCGCACCAGGTACTCATTTAAGGCTGGGTCGACCTAGAGGAGGCCCAGGACCGGTTCAGATAATCGTCACTGGGTGTTGGCCGTGAGCGGAAATCGAACCCGGGTCGTCAGGTTCATAGCGCAGCGCGCTAACCACTACACCACCGCTCCCCACACACACACACCCAGGTACACATAGACACACACACCCAGGTACACACACACACACCAAGGTACACATAAACACACACACACACACTGACACACACACTGACACACACACACACTGACAACAACAACCGCAATTCGCCACTAAGTGGCGGTGACGTCACCACGATGCTTGTGCCAGGCCAAGTGCACCTTGAGGCCACGTGAAGTGTCGAACGCCCGCTGGCAGGAGGTCACGGGGCAGACCCAGCAGGTACCACGGGTCGACTGACCGAGATGACCGAGACGACTGGCTGATGCACCACCTGTGCCTCCTACTGTGCCAACTTGCTGTGCTTTAGCCACCCGGCGCTCCGCTCGTTGTTGTGAGCGTCGCTCCTCCGCCCTCCGTTGTTGTTGGAGGGCGACTGCCTCCAACTGTCCAGTAGCATCCTTCACGAGCCTCCTCCACTGAGGCCGATCTTGACACCGCTGGTACCGGTCATCTTCAAGTCCACTCAGCTCCACGTCCTCCTGTACCACTATCACTCCATCTCTTCTCTAGCCAGTGCCGCGCCCGTTTAGCCCCCTCGATCCGGCCGAACAAAAGCTGTTTAGGCATGCGGTGGCTGGGCATGCGGGCTACATGACTCAGCCAACGCAGCCTTGCCTGCTGGAGGAGCTCACCGATGGGACTTTGCCCAGATCTTTCAAGGATTTGTGAGCTCCTCACACAATCCAGCCTGCTGGTTAAACCCATCATGGATCGTAGGCAGGCCAGCCTAAATGTTTCTAACCGGCGAAGATGCTACAGGCTTAGTGCGGCATGGAAGCGTATTATTAAGGAATACATATTACAATTCATTATAGGGGAAACACATACTAATTAACTGATTACTAGCGTAGCATTTAATTACAATAACACACATTACAACTCATTATTAATCATAACAATTGACTGATTGCCAATCTAGTGTATAATCACAATACCCCCCCCCCACACCGCCTGAAATCGTCGCACCTGAATGGGTTAAATGATGATGTCACCCTGCTGCTGCTCTGTTTAAGACCGGGGGCAAGTGGTTGCTTCACTTTTCTGGCGAATTGCCCGATGAGGCTGGATTTAATTACCAGCAAAACGTCGTACTAAATTTTTTTTTAAATGTTGTGGTTTCACGCTTCAACACACCAGTGGGCTAAAGTAGTGAACTATTTTGTATTTTGTCAACGTGACACTTTTTTGCTGATTGGCCGTGTCGGGTGGTGGAGGGTTACGACACATTTATAAATAACGCGATCCAACCCAAGAACGTTTATTATGATGAGAGTGGGCCTGTCGCTTTTTGTCAACCATCCTGAACACCTCCTCTGTCAGCCAGGGTCTCTGGGGACGTCTGGACTGCGTACCCAAAGCAGCCATTGCAGCTGCATGAGTCACAGTCCTAAACCTCGCCCATTTACCCTCGACATCAGGAGGAGTGGGGGACGATTTCGTCCCCAGCCGCAAGCGATGATGAAATTCTCGCTTGCAACTTTCATCTTCTAGCTGAGACCAGGCCACCTTAGGTTGGAATGGGATCCTGGGTGTACACCCACCTCCGGAGTGGAAGAATGGCAGGCGCATCTTACAGATGACAAGTCGATGGTCAGAGGGCAGATCAGCTCCACGGTAGGTCCTGCTGTCAAGGATATGGGCTCGCATCTGCTGGTCCGTCACTATGTAGTCCAGCAGATGTTCTTGCTTGTGTAGGGCTGTTATCGAGGGGCTGTTTGTACATAGGATCAAACGGCGAACAAACACAGTGGGCGGAGCTCCGGGAGTACACGGGGGGGTGCCCGCAACGACGTCCGCATCGGGCAGCCTGGGGGTAGGGCTGCCCGGGGTTGTGATTCTGGGGGGGATATAAAAGGGGATGACAGAGAGAGCTCGGGGCTCAGTATTAGAACAAAGGAGGGAAGATTGAAGACCTGGGTAGCTAGAGCCCTGGACTCCCCTGAGACGCCGCCCTTGTCAGGGCCGCGCAGGACCGAGCCAGCGGCGTGGTCCCGTGAACCAGAGTCAGCACTCTGGGACTCCGGGTACCGTAGCCCGACTCACCAGTGTTGGGCCAGACAGCCTCCCCTAGCCCATTAGTGGAGGACTCGGGGTAGGTCAGGGATAGCTAGTGGTGTATCCCCAGTATACGGGTGAGGGGGCCGATACCCCCTCTAGTACTGTCCTGTCGTGACGACTTGTAAAATAAATACACGTGTGCCTCAACCTCGGTGTCAAGCGTCCTCACCGGTACTTCAACTGGAGTCAGAAGTACTACGAACATGGAAACGCGCAATACAGCTCGGGCCAGAGTACCGCAGGAGGAAGACACTGCTGAGATCGTCGAGCCTGAGACGGCTCCACAAGACATGGTGCAGCCGGGGTCTGACGCCTTCTTACCGGGGCATCGGAATGAAGAGGGGCCGCAGCCAGACGCGTTACGGCTGGCTCACGAAAGGCTGGCGGAGCTGCTGTATGCCGCTGCCGCCACGCTGGAGACCATCACGCGATTGGGGGCTGGTGGTCCACAATGGGGCGAGGGGAGCCAACGACCGGGGCGCCTTCCCGCCATTTCAGAAGAGTCGAAATTTGAATTTCCCGCCATCGACGCCGCGGCTGCTCAGGGCGTGGCCAGCTTGAACATCGGCTCCGACCTCGGCCTCGCTGGAGCTGCCGCGTCATCACCGGCGGAGGGTGCGTCATCGCAGCTGCGACAGGCGATTCCATCGGCCGTTCGCGCCGAGCCACAGCCGAGTCGTGGTGACAACAACCTGCGGGGTTCTACAACAACCGCTGCGCTACACCAGAGACTGCCCCCGCTTAAGGAGTTTGTCGGCGCGGAGGGAGACTGGGGCGGCTTTCGGGCGACGCTTCCTCGCCCACCAAGAAATGGCAAACTGGTCGGACGATGAGGCTCTCTGCGCGCTGCCGGCGCTCCTCGACGGCGACGCGCTCGCCGCCCTCACATCGGCGCCGAGGGAGAAGCGTTCTACGCTGCCGATGGCGCTACAGCTGCTGGGCGGGGTCTATGGACCTTCAGCTGAATGCCGACAGCAGTTTTACGATCGCAAGCGGGGTGAAAAGGAGTCGCCCCTGGCATACCGGACGAGCCTCCTGGCGATGGCGAAGACGGCCTTTCCTCGTATGGACGACGACGGCGTGGACGCGATGGTCATGGAGAAAATCCTCCTCCTGGCAGACGACCTCGACATCGCTGTCGTCGCACAGGAGGACGCGGAGATGACTTCTCTCCAGGCTGCGCGGCTCCTCCACGCCAACCTTCTGTCACTGCGGCGAAAGCCAGCAGGGCATCGGCCGGGCGTGCGGTGGCTGCAGCCACCCTTCCGACGGAAGAGCTCTACGCCGTCGACCACCGACGGCAACAGGCGACAGGAGCACGGTCGGGCCGGGACGGGTCGAGCCGCTTCGACCGTCCATCATCTCCGACGGCGCTCCCGCGTTGTTTCAACTGCGGCGTCCGGGGCCACGTCGCCTCGGGGTGCCGCTCTCCTCGACAGCGCGGGACGACGCCTCGTCAGGACGCCGGCCCTCCTCCTCCCAAGTTCCAGCAACATGATCCGGCGAGTCGCGGCACCACACATGTTTGGCCAAAGCACTCACCTGTCGCACACTCTCGCACCACAACGAACGGGGGGGCCGATGTTGCGCTGCGACGGGCCAACACGGATCACTGCGGGGACTCAAATCGAGCCTGGGCAGTGGTCCGTGTTAGCCCATCGCGTGGTGGCCGCGTCGTCGGGGTCGTCGGCCGTGGTCGGACACATTGACGGGGTAGAAGTACGCATCCTAGTCGATACGGGGGCATCGGCGACAATCATTTCGGAGCTAATTTACAATATTCTACCTGTACAGAGCCGTCCTTTACTGCCGGTTAACGTCCCATTCTATGCCGCTAACGGGGGCTCTCTCGGCATCATGGGACAGATTCGAGCGCAAATTTCTATCGGGGACATCAAATTGTCGGGGCCGATTTTTGTTTCCTCCTCGCTGGCGGTTCCGTGCCTGCTGGGGACGGACTTCTTAGGCAAAATGCCGATTCGAATTTTGATCGACCAAGGATGCATTGAGCTTCCGTCGGAGCGATGCATGGCGTTCCTGCCTTCCCCTGCTGCGGCTCGGACGGCGTTCGCAACAGTACCGGCGTTCGTCGTTAAAACAGTTCGTGTGCCGCCGGGAGCTCAAATGTTAGTGCCTCTGAAACTTCGTAGGCCCTTCGCTAAGGGCGTTGGGGATCAGGGTGTTATGCTGGGACCGTCTAGGGCCGGGGTTAATGGACCTCATTTAATTCCGGCCCAGACCGTCGTAAGAGGGGACGAGGACCCTTTCATCGCGGTCCTCAATGTGGGGTCGCAGACAGTAGTGGTTCCTCAAGGGACGGTGCTCGCTCACGCGACGCCGGTGCCCTGCGAGGTACCTGTCGCGAACCACGTTGGCACTGCTTCCCGGACGCACCCGCATTCGGACAGCGATGAAGGGTGGCTCGACGCGCTTTGTGCGGGATCGACGGACCTGTCAAATTCAGAGCGCCAACAGCTTAGATCACTACTGAGGGAATTTTCCGACGTTTTCAGTCCGAATAAATACGATTTGGGTTGTACTCACCTGCTGCGTCACCATATTGACACGGGTGACAGCGCGCCAATTCGCCAAAATCCGTTTCGGTTGAGTCCCGCCGAAAAGGACCATGTCAAATCGGCTGTCGATGACATGTTAGCCGCTGACATAATTTCTCCCTCCACCAGCCCTTGGGGAGCGCCGATTGTCCTGGTTAAAAAGCAGGACGGCTCGTTGCGGTTTTGCGTGGATTTTCGGCGCCTTAATAAAATTTCGGTTGCCGACGCATACCCGCTCCCACGGATGGACGAATCGCTGGACACCTTGGCGGGAGCGCGATTCTTCTCCACACTAGATTTACTTTCGGGATTCTGGCAGCTTCCTCTGGACGATGATTCATAGCCTAAAACTGCTTTCCGTACACCGCACGGCCTGTTCCAATTCAACCGGTTGCCGATGGGCTTACACTCAGTGCCGGCAACTTTCCAGCGGTTGATGGAATTGGTTTTGGCTGGATTACAATGGGAGTCGTGCCTGATTTATTTGGATGACGTTATTGTCTTTGGAAAAACTTTTGACGAACATCTCCAGAGGTTGCGGGCGGTTTTCCAAAAGATGCGGGCTGCTAATTTGAAATTTAAGCCACAAAAATGCCATTTGTTACGTGAGTCGGTGCGTTATTTGGGGCACATCGTGGGGCGCTCGGGTATTGCTACCGATCCCGCCAAAACGCAGTGTGTCAGCTCCTGGCCGACTCCCACCTCGGTGGGAGAGGTGAGGAGTTTTATTGGCTTCGCGTCGTATTACCGACGCTTCGTCGCTAATTTTGCGACGATTGCCAAACCCCTACACGCTTTAACATCTAAAGGGGTTCGGTTCCACTGGGGTCAGGATGAGGAAGCTGCTTTCTGCTCCCTTCGGGACGCCCTGGTGAAAGCTCCTCCCTTGATTTACCCAGATTTTTCGACGCCGTTTTTGCTCGACACCGACGCGAGCAACACGGGTATTGGAGGTGTGCTTTCCCAGGTGGTTGACGGCGTGGAACGGGTGGTTGCGTACGGCAGTCGGGTGTTGTCTCCAGCGGAGCAAAGATATTGTGTCACCCGTAGGGAACTGTTGGAAATTGTCTATTTCATCCAACAGTATCGCCCATATCTGTACGGTCAGCATTTCACCGTTCGTACAGATCATGCGGCACTGCAGTACGCCCTGAAGGTTCAACAGCCATCGGGACAATTGTCCCGATGGTTGGAGGTCCTCCAGAATTTCGATTTCGAAACCACCTACCGTAAGGGCGTTCGCCAAAAGGCGAATGAGCGCCTCAGACTGGCACGCGCGCACGTGCTGCAGTGGAAGCCAGGGGACAGGGCATGGCTGCACTGTCCCCAGGTACCACTCGCGACCTCCTCGAAGCTGGTGCGGCCGTGGCGGGGCCCCGTCGAGGTGGTCGAGGTTTTGCGACCTCAATGCGTGCGTATCAAGTGGGGGAAGCGCCGGTGGTTCGTTCACCCCTCTAGGCTGAAACCCTTCGTTGCGATGCGAGGCCCCACTCCACACACGCAGGGCCAAACATGTGGGGGTCGACCGACTCGGAGGGTCCGTCTCTGTTGCTCTCGCCTGACGTCTTGCCGGCTGTTCCGCCCCCAGGTACATCAGGAATGACGGGCTCGCACCCATCAACCCACACGGGGGATGCCGAGGGTCTCGCCACTTCAATCGCGGACTCACCTCGAACGGGACAGCTGCCATCGGATGGTCCGCCATCTGGGGTTGGCCCATGTGATGGGCCTGCGGCAAGGACGCGCGCAAAAATGCGCAGACTCTTGTAATGCACAGGAAGACGAAGAAAAAAAATTATTTAGTTTTTTTTTTAACATTTTTCACGTGTTATGGTTACTGGGCGCTGCGTTGGTGGGGTGCTCTTGGCACGTTGTTGTTGTGGCTGTGTGTGTTGTGTGTGTGTTGTGTGTGTCTTGTGTGTGTGTTGTGTGTGTGTTGTGTGTGTGTTGTGTGTGTGTTGTGTGTGCGCTGGGGGTTCCTGGCGAATGTATATACTTTGCTTTTACGGATTTCGTATTTATTCGGGGGGGGGGGGGGGGGGGGGCGCGTCGGTTTATTCTCCCTTCGGGGTATGGTTATTGTTGTTGTTCAATTCGCGTTCTGTTGAAAAAAAATGAGGCACACACGAGGGTCAAGGGGTAAAGGTACCTTCATTGGAATTGTTGCAGCCGGGACGGCTGCGAGCTGTGCAGGGGGGAGTGATGTAGGGCTGTTATCGAGGGGCTGTTTGTACATAGGATCAAACGGCGAACAAACACAGTGGGCGGAGCTCCGGGAGTACACGGGGGGGTGCCCGCAACGACGTCCGCATCGGGCAGCCTGGGGGTAGGGCTGCCCGGGGTTGTGATCCTGGGGGGATATAAAGGGGATGACAGAGAGAGCTCGGGTCTCAGTATTAGAACAAAGGAGGGAAGATTGAAGACCTGGGTAGCTAGAGCCCTGGACTCCCCTGAGACGCCGCCCTTGTCAGGGCCGCGCAGGACCGAGCCAGCGGCGTGGTCCCGTGAACCAGAGTCAGCACTCTGGGACTCCGGGTACCGTAGCCCGACTCACCAGTGTCGGGCCAGACAGCCTCCCCTAGCCCATTAGTGGAGGACTCGGGGTAGGTCAGGGATAGCTAGTGGTGTATCCCCAGTATACGGGTGAGGGGGCCGATACCCCCTCTAGTACTGTCCTGTCGTGACGACTTGTAAAATAAATACACGTGTGCCTCAACCTCGGTGTCAAGCGTCCTCACCGGTACTTCACTTGGACCCGGCATGCATCCATGATGTTGTGTGGATGCGCCGATGCCGGAAGAGCGTGTTGGTAATTACAAGCCCATGGGCTCCACAAAAATCTAGCAGCCTCCTACCGTTGTTATTGAACTGATCTGGCCCATGCCTTCCAATCACTCCAGACCAGGTGCCAGCATCATGACCAACTTGGGCATTGAAGTCACCCAACAAGATTACTCTATCCCGAGGGGCCATTTTAGCCAGCACCTGTGACAGGAGGTCATCGAAGGCATCTGACTCATCGGCCTTGCCTGCATCCCTCCACAGATGTTCGTCTTCGGTGGGGGCATAAGTAACCACGACCACCACTCCTCGCCTCCGGTTGATGGGAAGGCGAGCCCAAAGTAGCCTGGGGCTTACAGCTTCCCACACCTCACCGCCTCGCTCCCACGCCCCCTTCATTATTTTGTTCAGAAGAAGAGCCACATCCTGTTGTTGGCAGTCTCCTGCCCGAGTAGAGGACTGTCTACCCCTCATTGTGGCAGGAGCCAGAGCCGGTCCACCGGACCTCCTGAATGCCACAGAGATCCAGGCGGTACCGGTCCAGCTCCCGACAAAGGAGTGGCAGCCTCTCCTCCGCAGTGAGCGTTCGAACATTCCATGTGGCCACACGAAGTGGCTTTTTGTTGTTTTCTGGAGGAGCCCCGAGGGTGAAGATTCAATCTCCTGGCTCCGCCAAATGTGGTTTGGCCAGGAGACGTCATAGACGCCTGTCCCCCCGGGGCGTCTGGCACAAGCTTATTAGTTAGATATTTCATTCGTGGTTTAGTGGTAATTTATTGAAGGTGGAGGGGTTACCAGCCCATCGCACCCATCCATAGCCCCCATTTAGCCGCTGTGGTGATCACAGACGCCATGAGGGGAGAGGGCCAATCGGAATTGGCCCTCCCCCCCACAGCACTGTCCATGACAACGTTGCCAGTCCAGCAACGCGAGGAGGTAGGGGGTTGTTTTGCCACACACACACACACAGGTACACACACACACACACAACCACACAACCACACACACCCACACACACCCACACACCCACACACACACACAGGTACACACAAACACAGGTACACACACACAGGTACACACACACACAGGTACACACACACACACCCACACACACCCACACATCCACGCACACACCCACACACACACAGGTACACACACACACACAGGTACACACACACACACAGGTACACACACACCCACACACACACCCACACACACACACACATCCACGCACAACACAACACAGGTACACACACACACACACACCCACACACACCCACACATCCATGCACACCCACACACACCCAGGTACACACACCAACAACACACACCCAGGTACACACACACACACACCAACACACACCCCAACACACACTCACATACCCCAATACACACAGTCCAGGTACACACACACACACAAACACACCAAACCCAGGTATTCACACACACACACCCATGTACACACACACCCACAGGTTACACACACACACAAACCCCAAAACACACCCAGGTACACACACACAAACCCAGGTACATATACACACACCAACACACACACCAACACACACAACAACACACACACCAACACACAAACCAACACACACACCAACACACACACCCAGGTATACACACACACCCAGGTACACACACACACAGGTAACACACACACCCAGGTACACACACACACCACACATACACAGGTACACACACCCGGTACACACAGACCAACACACACACACACCCACACACACACCCACCCACAAACCCAGGTACACACACACCCACCCACACCCACACACAGGTACACACACACCCAGGTACACACACACACCCACACCCACACACAGGTACACACACACCCAGGTACACACACACACAGGTACACACACACCCAAGTACACACACACACAGGTACACACACACCCAGATACACACACACACACACACCCACACACACCCACACACAAACCCAGGTACACACCCACACACAGACACCCTCACACGCAAAGCCAAAGACCCCCCGTGTAGCCCGTGCAGGCTGTTGGGGCAAGTGCGTGAATGCCGCTCACGACAAAACTCGCGTCAACTACATCGAGGGCGCTGATTCCAGGGTCACGATCGGGTCATCTCACGCAAAGAATTTAATTAACAATACCAGCAAACATTGCATCACAGGAAGGGTCAAAGATCGAACGTTTCCTGAATGTTGCCTGAAAGATGCAAAAACTTGGACGTGAGATGTCACAAAGATAAAGGTACCCCGTGTAGCATCTGCCAGACTGTTGGGGCAAGTGCACTCACTCACTCATACACTCACTCACTCACACACTCACTCACACACTCACTTTCACACTCACTTACGCACTCATACACTCACTCACTCACACTCACTCACTCATACACTCACTCATACACTCACTCATACGCTCACTCACTCACTCATACACTCACTCAATCATACACCCTCTCAAACACTCACTCACACACTCGCTCATACACTCACTCATACACTCAATCATACACTCACTCATGCACTCACTCACTCATACACTCACTCATACGCTCACTCACTCACTCATACACTCACTCAATCATACACTCACTCAAACACTCACTCACACACTCACTTATACACTCACTCATACACACACGCACTCATACACTAACTCAATCATACACTCACTCATACACTCACTCACTCATATACTCACTCATACACTCACTCACTCATACACTCACTCATACACTCACTCAAACACTCACTCATACACTCACTCACTCATACACTCACTCACACACTCACTCACACACTCACTCATACACTCACTCACTCATACACTCACTCATACATTCACTCACACACTCACTCATACACTCATTCACTCATACACTCACTCACTCGCTCATACACTCACACACTCATACACTCACACACTCATACACTTACTCACTCATACACTCATACACTCAGTCATACACTGACTCAAACACTCACTCATACACTCACTCATACACTCACTCATACACTCACTCATACACAAACGCACTCATACACTCACTCACTCATACACTCACTCACTCATACACTAACTCAATCATACACTCACTCATACACTCACTCACTCACTCATATACTCACTCATACACTCACTCACTCATACACTCATACACTCACTCATACACTCACTCATACACTCACTCATACACTCACTCATACAATCACTCATACACTCACTCACTCATACACTCACCACACACTCACTCACACACTCACTCATACACTCACTCACTCATACACTCACTCACTCATACCTCACTCACCACACTCACTCAGACACTCACTCACTCATACACTCACTCACTCATATACTCACTCACGTCGCTCATACACTCACGACACTCACATCACACACTCACCTCATACACTCATTCACTCATACACTCACTCACTCGCTCATACACTCACACACTCATACACTCACACACTCATACACTTACTACCTCATACACTCATACACTCACTCATACACTCACTCAAACACTCACTCATACACTCACTCATACACTCACTCATACACAAACGCACTCATACACTCACTCACTCATAACACTCACTCACTCATACACTAACTCAATCATACACTCACTCATACACTCACTCACTCACTCATAGAATCACTCATACACTCACTCACTCATACACTCATACTCTCACTCATACACTCACTCATACACTCACTCAAACACTCCACTCATACAATCACTCATACACTCACTCACTCATACACTCACTCACACACTCACTCATACACTCACTCACTCATACACTCACTCACTCATACACTCACTCACACACTCACTCATACACTCACTCACTCATACACTCACTCACTCATACACTCACTCACTCGCTCATACACTCACACGCTCACTCACACACTCACTCATACACTCATTCACTCATACACTCACTCACTCGCTCATACACTCACACACTCATACACTCACACACTCATACACTTACTCACTCATACACTCACTCATACACTCACTCAAACACTCACTCATACACTCACTCATACACTCACTCATACACTCACTCATACACAAACGCACTCATACACTCACTCACTCATACACTCACTCACTCATACACTAACTCAATCATACACTAACTCATACACTCACTCACTCACTCATATACTCACTCATACACTCACTCACTCATACACTCATACACTCACTCATAACCTCACTCATACACCTCACTCAAACACTCACTCATACAATCACTCATACACTCACTCACTCATACACTCACTCACACACTCACACATTCACTCATACACTCACTCACTCATACAATCACTCACTCATACACTCACTCACACACTCACTCATACACTCACTCACTCATACACTCACTCACTCATACACTCACTCACTCACTCATACACTCACACGCTCACTCACACACTCACTCATACACTCATTCACTCATACACTCATTCAATCATACACTCACTCACTCGCTCATACACTCACACACTCATACACTCACACACTCATACACTTACTCACTCATACACTCATACCTCACTCATACACTCACTCAAACACTCACTCATACACTCACCTCATACACTCACTCATACACAAAACGCACTCATACACTCACTCACTCACTCATACACTCACTCACTCATACACTAACTCAATCATACACTCACTCATACACTCACTCACTCACTCATATACTCACTCATACACTCACTCACTCATACACTCATACACTCACTCATACACTCACTCATACACTCACTCAAACACTCACTCATACAATCACTCATACACTCACTCACTCATACACTCACTCACCACCTCACTCATACACTCACTCACTCATACACTCACTCACTCATACACTCACTCACACACTCACTCACACACTCACTCATGCACTCACTCACTCACTCATACACTCACTCAATCATACACCCTCTCAACACTCACTCACACACTCGCTCATACACTCACTCATACACTCAATCATACACTCACTCATGCACTCACTCACTCATACACTCACTCATACGCTCACTCACTCACTCATACACTCACTCAATCATACACTCACTCAAACACTCACTCACACACTCACTTATACACTCACTCATACACACACGCACTCATACACTAACTCATCATACACTCACTCATACACTCACTCACTCATATACTCACTCATACACTCACTCACTCATACACTCATACACTCACTCATACACTCACTCATACACTCACTCAAACACTCACTCATACACTCACTCACTCATACACTCACTCACACACTCACTCACACACTCACTCATACACTCACTCACTCATACACTCACTCATACATTCACTCACACACTCACTCATACACTCATACAATCACTCATACACTCATTCACTCGCTCATGCACTCACACACTCATACACTCACACACTCATACACTTACTCACTCATACACTCATACACTCAGTCATACACTGACTCAAACACTCACTCATACACTCACTCATACACTCACTCATACACTCACTCATACACAAACGCACTCATACACTCACTCACTCATACACTCACTCACTCATACACTAACTCATCATACACTCACTCATACACTCACTCACTCACTCATATACTCACTCATACACTCACTCAATCATACACTCATACAATCAATCATACACTCACTCATACCACTCACTCATACATCATCAAACTCATCAGACAATTCACTCCTACACTCACTCACTCATACACTCACTCCACACACTCACTCACACCACTCACTCATACACTCCACTCACTCATACACTCACTCACTCATACACTCACTCCCACACTCACTCATACACTCACTCACTCATACACTCACTCACTCATACACTCACTCACTCGCGCATACACTCCACACACTCACTCACACACTCACTCATACACCTGCATTCACTTCCTCATACACTCATCCACTACGCGCCTACAGCTCACACACTCATACACTCACCACACTCATACACTTACTCCCTCATACACTAATACACTCCACTCATTCACTCACCTCAAACCACTCACTCATACACGCACTCATACACTCACTCATACACAACGCACTCATACACTCACTCACTCATACACTCACTCACTCATACACGTAACTCAATCATACACTCACTCATACACTCACTCACTCCATCCACTCATGATAATCCCTCATACCACTCACTCACTCATACACTCATACTCTCACTCATACACTCACTCACTCACTCATACACTCATACACTCACTCACTCATACACTCATACACTCACTCATACACTCACTCATACACTCACTCAAACACTCACTCATACAATCACTCATACACTCACTCACTCATACACTCACTCACACACTCACTCATACACTCACTCACTCATACACTCACTCACTCATACACTCACTCACACACTCACTCATACACTCACTCATACACTCACTCACTCACTCATACACTCACTCAATCATACACCCTCTCAAACACTCACTCACACACTCGCTCATACACTCACTCATACACTCAATCATACACTCACTCATGCACTCACTCACTCATACACTCACTCATACGCTCACTCACTCACTCATACACTCACTCAATCATACACTCACTCAAACACTCACTCACACACTCACTTATACACTCACTCATACACACACGCACTCATACACTAACTCAATCATACACTCACTCATACACTCACTCACTCATATACTCACATCATACACTCACTCACCTCATACACTCATACACTCACTCATACACTCACTCATACACGCACATCAAACACTCACCTCATACACTCACTCACTCATACACTCACTCACACACTCACATCACACACTCACTCATACACTCACTCACTCATACACTCACTCATACATTCACTCACACACTCACTCATACACTCATTCACCTCATACACTCACTCACTCGCTCATACACTCACACACTCATACACTCACACACTCATACACTTACTCACTCATACACTCATACACTCAGTCATACACTGACTCAAACACTCAGCTCATACACTCACTCATACACTCACTCATACACTCACTCATACACAAACGCACTCATACACTCACTCACTCATACACTCACTTCATACCTAACTAATCATACACTCACTCATACACTCACTACTCACTCATACACTCATACCTCACTCAATCATACACTCATGACCTCACTCATACACTCACTCATACACTCACTCAAAACACTCACTCATACAATCACTCATACACTCACTCACTCATACACTCACTCACACACTCACTCACACACTCACTCATACACTACCTACTCACTCATACACTCACTCACTCTATACACTCACTCACACACTCACTCATACACTCACTCACTCATACACTCACTCACTCATACACTCACTCACCTCGCTCATACACTCACACACTCACTCACACACTCACTCATACACTCATTCACTCATACACTCACTCACTCGCTCATACACTCACACACTCATACACTCACACACTCATACACTACTCACTCATACACTCATACACTCACTCATACACTCACTCAAAACACTCACTCATACACTCACTCATACACTCACTCATACACAAACGCACTCATACACTCACTCACTCATACACTCACTCACTCATACACTAACTCAATCATACACTCACTCATACACTCACTCACGCACTCATATAATCACTCATACACTCACTCACTCATACACTCATACTCTCACTCATACACTCACTCATACACTCACTCACTCATACACTCACTCACACACTCACTCATACACTCACTCACTCATACACTCACTCACTCATACACTCACTCACACACTCACTCATACACTCACTCACTCATACACTCACTCACTCATACACTCACTCACTCGCTCATACACTCACACGCTCACTCACACACTCACTCATACACTCATTCACTCATACACTCACTCACTCGCTCATACACTCACACACTCATACACTCACACACTCATACACTTACTCACTCATACACTCATACACTCACTCATACACTCACTCAAACACTCACTCATACACTCACTCATACACTCACTCATACACTCACTCATACACAAACGCACTCATACACTCACTCACTCATACACTCACTCACTCATACACTAACTCAATCATACACTAACTCATACACTCACTCACTCACTCATATACTCACTCATAACTCACTCAATACACTCACTCACTCATACACTCATACATCACTCATACACTCACTCATACACTCACTCAAACACTCACTCATACAATCACTCATACACTCACTCACTCATACACTCACTCACACACTCACTCACACACTCACTCATACACTCACTCACTCATACAATCACTCACTCATACACTCACTCACACACTCACTCATACACTCACTCACTCATACACTCACTCATACACTCACTCACTCGCTCATACACTCACACGCTCACTCACACACTCACTCATACACTCATTCACTCATACACTCATTCAATCATACACTCACTCACTCGCTCATACACTCACACACTCATACACTCACACACTCATACACTTACTCACTCATACACTCATACACTCACTCATACACTCACTCAAACACTCACTCATACACTCACTCATACACTCACTCATACACAAACGCACTCATACACTCACTCACTCATACACTCACTCACTCATACACTAACTCAATCATACACTCACTCATACACTCACTCACTCACTCATATACTCACTCATACACTCACTCACTCATACACTCATACACTCACTCATACACTCACTCATACACTCACTCAAACACTCACTCATACAATCACTCATACACTCACTCACTCATACACTCACTCACACACTCACTCACACACTCACTCATACACTCACTCACTCATACACTCACTCACACACTCACTCATACACTAACTCACTCATACACTCACTCACTCATACACTCACTCACTCATACACTCACTCACTCGCTCATACACTCACACACTCATACACTCACACACTCATACACTTCCTCACTCATACACTCATACACTCACTCATACACTCACTCAAATACTCACTCATACACTCACTCATACACTCACTCATACACAAACGCACTCATACACTCACTCACTCATACACTCACTCACTCATACACTAACTCAATCATACACTCACTCATACACTCACTCACTCACTCATATACTCACTCATACACTCACTCACTCATACACTCATACACTCACTCATACGCTCACTCATACACTCACTCAAACACTCACTCATACAATCACTCATACACTCACTCACTCATACACTCACTCACACACTCACTCATACACTCACTCACTCATACACTCACTCATACACTCACTCACACACTCACTCATACACTCACTCACTCATACACTCACTCACTCGCTCATACACTCACACACTCATACACGCACACACTCATACACTTACTCACTCATACACTCATACACTCACTCATACACTCACTCATACACTCACTCAAACACTCACTCATACACTCACTCATACCCTCACTCATACACTCACTCATACACTCACACACTCACTCATACACTCACTCACTCATACACTCACTCATACACTCACTCACACACTCACTCATACACTCACTCACTCATACACTCACTCACTCGCTCATACACTCACACACTCATACACTCACACACTCATACACTCACTAATAGACTCACTCATAAATACATACACGACACAGATCCCCCGCATAGCTGTTCGCTGGTGAGCGCCTATAAACGATGTTTATCTTACGAGGTTAAAGTCCAAATTGAGCTATCGTGCAACTCTTTGTTCAGAAGCGGCCTGGCCATAACAATGACAGCATCTCAAGTGAGTGGATTATCATAATCACCATCATCATAGAGACCCACAAACACCCAGAGACCCACATACACCCACAGAGACCCACAGAGACTCACAGAGACCCACATAGATACCCACAGAGACCCACAAAGACCGACATAGACACCCACAGAGACCCACATAGACCCACAGAGACCCACAGAGACCCACATAGACTCACAGAGACCCACAGAGACCCACAGAGACCCACAGAGACACACAGAGACACACAGAGACCCATACTCACAAAGACCCACAGCGACCCAGAGACCCACAGAGACCCGCACAACAACTAATCTTTGTTTATATAACGAGGCGATGCTCCACTGAGCTGCGCAACTTAAGGAAGTAGCTGATGTCATCATCATCAAAGAGACCCAGAGACTCACAGAGACCCATAGAGACCCACAGAGACCCATACAGACCCACAGAGACCCATAGAGACCCACAGAGACCCATACAGACTCACAAAGACCCATAGAGACCCACAGAGACCCAGAATTACCCATACAGACCCACAGAGAAGCATAGACTCACAGTGACCCACAGAGACCCACAGAGAACCATACCCACAGAGACCCATACTTATAGAGACCCATACTCACAGAGACCCACAGAGACCCACAGAGACAAACAGAGACCCACAGAGACCCAGAGAGACTCACAGAGACCCATTCTCACAGAGACCCATACCCACAGAGACCCATACCCACACAGACCCATACCCACAGAGACCCATACTCACAGAGACCCATACTCACAGAGACCCATAGAGACACACATAGACCCATAGAGACTCACAAAAACGCACAGAGACACACAGAGAATGATAGACTCACAGAGACCCACAAAGACCATCAGAGACACACAGAGACCCATACAGACTCACAGAGACCCATACAAACTCACAGAGACCCATAGAGACCCACAGAGACCCATTCAGACCCACAGAGACCCATAGAGACCCACAGAGACCCATACAGACTCACAGCGACCCATAGAGAGCCACAGAAACCCACCGAGACCCATAGAGACCCACAAAGACCCAGAATTACCCATACAGACCCACAGAGAAGGATAGACTCACAGTGACCCACAGAGACCCACAGAGACCCATACTCACAGAGACCCATACGCACAGAGACCCAAAGAGACACACATAGACCCATAGAGACCCACAGAGACCCACAATTACCCATACAGATCCACAGAGAAGCATAGACTCACAGAAACCCACAGAGACCCACAGAGACCGACAGAGACTCACAAAGACCCACAGAGACCCAGAGAGACTCACGGAGACCCATTCTCACAGAAACCCATACACACAGAGACCCATACCCACACAGACCTATACCCACAGAGACCCATACTCACAGAGACCCATACTCACAGAGACCCATAGAGACACACATAGACCCATAGAGACTCACAAAAACGCACAGAGACACACAGAGAATGATAGACTCACAGAGACCCACAAGGACCATCAGAGACACACAGAGACACACAAAGACCCACAAAGACACACAGAGACCCACAAAGACCCACAGAAATACACAGAGATCCATAGACTCACAGAGATCCACAGAGACCCACAGAGACCCATAGAGACACACATAGACCCGTAGAGACTCACAAAACGCACAGAGACCCACAGAAACCCACCGAGACCCATAGAGACATACACAGACCCATAATTACCCATACAGACCCACAGAGAAGCATAGACTCACAGTGACCCACAGAAACACACAGAGACCCATAGACTCACAGAGATCCACAGAGACCCATAAATACACATATAGACCCGTAAAGACTCACAAAATACACAGAGACCCACAAAGACTCACAGAGACACACAGAGACCCACATAGACCCACAGAGACCCATAGAGACACACATCGACCCGTAGAGACTCACCAAATGCACAGAGACCCACAAAGACTCACAGAGACACAGAGAGACCCACAGAGACCCGTAGAGACTCACAAAAACGCACAGAGACCCATCAATACCCATGCATACCCACAGGGACCCACACAGACCCATACAGACCCACATACTTACAGAGACCCCCCTTGACCAGTTCTCAAACTAAGCTATGTTTAGATCACAAAGATAATGCCTCACTGAAGCGGCTGATATCATCACCATGACGTGGACATTCATTGCAGCAGCCACATACCCTGAACGACGTGGTGGGTGACCTCGATGCTGAATGCGATGAGGAAAAACCGGAGGATCCGGAGAGAAAAATTCCATACCGTGAACCCGGCCACCCAATGGGTGAGACACGAGAGAGAGAGAGACACGCAGACTCCAAATGTACAGCAGCAGTAGCGGCAGGCATCGTCAGGGTCCGGGATCGAACTCACGGCCTCCTGTACACCAGGCGAGGTAGTCAACATCTGAGCATCGAACCCACGATCTCCTGTGTCCCAGGCGTGGTAGTCAACATCTCAGCATCGAACCCACGACCTCCTGTACACCAGGCGATGTAGTCAACATCTCAACATCGATCCCACGACCTCCTGTACACCAGGCGAGGTAGTCAACATCTCAGCATCGAACCCACGACCTCCTGTACACCAGGCTGGGTAATTAACATCTCAGCGTCGAACCCGCGACCTCCTGTACAGCAGACGAGGTAGTCAACATCTCAACATTGAACCCACAACCTCCTTCCTGTACACCAGAGGAGGTAGTCAACATCTCAGTATGGAACCCACGACCTCCTGCGTACCAGGCGAGGTAGTCAACATCTCAGCATCAAACCCACGACCTCCTGTACACCAGGCGAGGTAGTCAACATCTTAACATCGAACCCACGACCTCCTGCATACCAGGCGAGGTAGTCAACATCTCAGCATCGAATCCACGACCTCCTGTACACCAGGCGAGGTAATTAACATCTCAGCATCGAACCCACGACCTCCTGTACACCAGGCGAGGTAGCTAACATCTGAGCATCGAACCTACGACCTCCTGTACACCAGGCGAGGTAGTCAACATCTCAGCGTCGAACCCACGACCTCCAGTACACCAGGCGAGGTAGTCAACAGCTCAGCATCGAACCCACGACCTCCTGTACACCAGGCGAGGTAGCCAACATTTCAACATCGAACCCACGACCTCCTGTCCACCAGGCGAGGTAGTCAACATCTCAGCATCGAACCCACGACCTCCTGTACACCAGGCGAGGTAGCCAACATTTCAACATCGAACCCACGACCTCCTGTACACCAGGCGAGGTAGTCAACATCTCAGCATCGAACCCACGACCTCCTGTACACCCGGCGAGGTAGCTAACACGACCTCCTGTACAGCAGGCGAGGGAGTCAACATCTCACCGTCCAACCCACGACCTCCTGTGTACCAGGCGAGGTAGTCAACATCTCAGCATCGAACCCACGACCTTCTGTACACCAGGCGAGGTAGTCAACATCTCAGCGTCGAACCCACGACCTCCTGTACACCTGGCGAGGTAGTCAACATATCAGCATGGAACCCACGACCTCCTGTGTACCAGGCGAGGTAGTCAACATCTCAGCATGGAACCCACGACCTCCTGAGTACCAGGCGAGGTAGTCAACATATCAGCATGGAACCCACGACCTCCTGTGTACCAGGCGAGGTAGTCAACATCTCAGCATGGAACCCACGACCTCCTGTACACCAGGCGAGGCAGTCAACATCTCCCTAGCACGCCGTTTGCGACCCACTTAACAATATGAGGGCGGTGCTTGACAGCAAATTGTAACTCGATCGCCCTGCGTGTTTGTCCGTCAACATCTTCTCATACACACAAACACACAGACACACAGAAACCCATACACACACAGACACACATGCACACAGACACACATACACACATGCACACGTACATACAGACACACAGACACATAGGCACACAAACACACATACACACAGGCACACATACACATACACACACAGACACACAAACACACATACACACAGGCACACAGACACACATGCACACGTACATACAGACACACAGACACATAGGCACACAAACACACATACACACAGGCACACATACACACATACACACAGACACATTTAGACACACAGACACACATACATACAGATACACAGACACACAAACACACATACACACAGGCACACAGACACACATGCATACGTACATACAGACACACAGACACATAGATACACAAACACACAGGCACACATACACACAGGCACACATACACTCACACAGACACACATACATAGAGACACACAGACACACATACACACAGGCACACAGACACACAAACACACAGACACACAGATATACAAACACACAAACACACAAATACACATACAGACAGACACACATACACACAGACACACAGAAACACAAATACACATACAGACATACAGACACAGACACACAAACACAGAAATACAAACACACATACAGACAGACACATGGACACACACACACACAGACACATATACACACATAAACACATACATACAGACAGACACACACACACACAGATCGTAGCCAGTGGCTACAGCACCCATCGAAGGAGTCTGAAGTGCACGATTCAATTTGACTGACTGCTTGATTAGAATATCACCGCAAGCCCTGTAATTGGAGGATTCATGTGTAACGTTATCGGTGAGGTTCGCGTGAATCGTCGCTTTACTTATTGAGTTATCATCCGTTTGTTTAAGCGAGTGCAGCCTTAAGGGCCCCACTCAACTGCGGTGTAGCTGTTTGTTTCAGTAAGTGGAGCTGGCCATGAGAAATGATTGCAGCTTAGCGAAGTGGCTGACATCATCATAAGTAGAGACCCACATAGACCCACAGAGACCCACAGAGACCAACAGAGACACATAGAGACCCACATAGACCCACAGAGACCCACAGAGACCCACATAGACCCACAGAGACCCACAGAGACCAACAAAGACCCATAGAGACCCACATAGAGCCACATAGACCCACAGAGACCCACATAGACCCACAGAAACCCACATAGACCCACATAGACCCACAGAGACCCACAGAGACCAACAGAGACCCATAGAGACCCACATAGACCCACATAGACCCACAGAGACCCATAGAGACCCAAATAGAGCCACATAGACCCACAGAGACCCACATAGACCCACATAGACCCACATAGACCCACAGAGACCCATAGAGACCCACAGAGACCCACATACACCCACAGAGACCCACACAAACCCACACAAACCCACATAGACCCACAGAGACCCACAGAGTCCCAAATAGACCAACAGAGACCCACAGAGACCCAAATAGACCAACAGAGACCCACAGAGACCCACATAGACCCACAGAGACCCACAGAGACCCTTAGAGACCCACAGAGACCGACATAGACCCACATAAACCCACAGAGACCGACATAGACCCACAGAGACCCACAGAGACCCACAGAGGCCCACAGAGACCCACATAGACCCACAGAGAACAATAGAGACCCACAGAGACCCATAGAGACCCACATAGACCCACAGAGACCCACATAGACCCACAGAGACCCACATAGACCCACAGAGATCCACATAGACCTACAGAGACCCACATAGACCCACAGAGACCCACAGAGACCCACAGAGACCCACAGAGACCCACATAGACCCACAGAGACCCACAAAGACCCATAGAGACCCACATAGACCCACAAAGACCCACAGAGACCCACATAGACCGACAAAGACCCACAGAGACCCACAGAGACCCACAGAGACCAACATAGACCCACAAAGACCCACATAGACCCACAGAGACCCACAAAGACCCATAGAGACCCACATAGACCCACATAGACCTACCGAGACCCACACAAACCCATAGAGACTCACGTAGACCAATAGACCCACACAGACCCATATAGACAAATAAACCCATAGAGACCCAGAGACCAACACAAACCCATAGAGACCCACATTGACAAATAAACCCATAGAGACACATAGAGACCCTTAAACCAATAGAAACCCATAGGCAGCCACGGACACTCTACTCCACCCGCTCAGATCGAACTCAGATCGAGGTTTGAGCAAGCTCCAAGCCAGCACAAATTGGGCACCAATTGAGTTCCAATTGAGCTCCCATTGAGCCAGTGATTGAACGGCCATTGAGAACGTATTGAGCACTGATCAAGCTCCAATCAAGCTCGGATTGAACTCCGATCGAGCACAAATCGATCTCAGATCGAGCACCGTTTGAGCTCCGATGGAGCTTCGATCAGGCACCGATTTAACTCCGATCGAGCACAAATCGAGCAGAAATTGAGCACCGATTGAACTTTGATTTGAGCTCCGATCGAGCAACAATCGATCTCAGATCGAGCACCGATCTAGCAACGATTAGGCTCCGATCAAGCTCCAATCGATCTCGGGTCGAGCATTGATTGAGTATCGATTGTGAACAGATTGAGCTCCGATCGAGCACCAATCAAGGACTGATCTTAATTTGGAGCTTTTTATCTTTTATTTTATCTTTATACGTGACTTTACCGAAAGAACCAAAGAGTAATCAAGGACTGATTAGGTAGCGATCGAACGATGACATTTTGACGACAAGTGTCCGTGTGTTCGAGCATGGATTGAGCATCGATTGAATCGTTTTCCAAGCTTTAGCATCGCCAAAAAAAACGTAGATTCCCGTTCCAGTATTCCTTATATGAGCGAAGGGCAATGTGCTAACCACTGCACCACCGCTCCCTACATTCGCAGTGTGTTCACCACTGCACCAATGCTCCCCACACACACACACAGTGCGCTAACCACTGCACCACCACTCCCCACACACACACAGTGCGCTAACCACTGCACCACCGCTCCCCACACACACACACAGTGCGCTAACCACTGCACCACCACTCCCCACACACACAGTGCGCTAACCACTGCACCACCGCTACCCCCCCCCCCCCACACACACACAGTGCGCTAACCACTGCACCACCACTCCCCACACACACACAGTGCGCTAACCACTGCACCACCGCTCCCCACACACACACAGTGTGCTAACCACTGCACCGCCACTCCCCCCCCACACACACAGTGCGCTACCCACTGCACCACCACTCCCCAGACACACACACAGTGCGCTAACCAATGCACCACCACTCACCCCACACACACACAGTGCGCTAACCACTGCACCACCGCTCCCCACACACACACACAGTGCGCTAACCACTGCACCACCATTCCCACACACACACAGTGCACAACCCACTACACCACGATTCCCAAACACACACACAGTGCGCTAACCACTGCACCACCGCTCCCCCCCCCCCACACACACAGTGCGCTAACCACTGCCCCACTACTCCCCACACACACACGCCCCTTCGGTGATAACAGAATCATTAACTGGCCTACAGGAGTCGAGTTACAGCATCAGGAAGCAGGATACGCAAATACAAACACACAGACACACACACAGACACACACACACAGAGAGAGACACACACACAGACACACACACACACAGACACACACAGATACATACACACAGAATCACACACACAGACACACACACACACAGACACACACAGAGACACACACAGACACACACACAGAGACACACACACAGACCCACACACACAACGACACACACAAAGACAACAACTACCGCCATTCGCCACTAAGCGGCGGTGACGTCACCACGACGCTTGTGCCAGGCCATGTGCACCTTGAGGCAACGTGAAGTGTCGAACGCCCGCTGGCAGGAGGTAACGGGGCAGACCCAGTTGCCACGGGTCGACTGACCGAGATGACCGAGATGACTGGCTGATGCACCACCTGTGCCCCCTACTGTACCAACTTGCTGTGCTTTAGCCACCCGGCGCTCCGCTCGTTGTTGTGAGCGTCGCTCCTCCGCCCTCCGTTGTTGTTGGAGGGCGACTGCCTCCAACTGCCCAGTAGCGTCCTTCACGAGCCTCCTCCACTGAGGCCGATCTTGACACCGCTGGTACCAGTCATCGGCAAGTCCACTCAGCTCCACGTCCTCCTGTACCACATCACTCCATCTCTTCTCTAGCCCGTTCCGCGCCCGTTTAGCCACCTCGATCCGGCCAAACAAAAGCTGTTTAGGCATGCGGTGGTTGGGCATGCGGGCTACATGACGCAGGAACGCAGCCTTGCCTGCCGGAGGAGCTCACCGATGGGACTTTGCCCAGATCTTTCAAGGATTTGTGAGCTCCTCACACAATCCAGCCTGGTTAAACCCAGGATGGATCGTAGGCAGGCCAGCCTAAATGTTTCCAACCGGCGAAGATGCTCCATTAGGGGGTCCACGTTTCGCAAGCGTAGAGAAGGGAGGGAATGACTGTGGCCGAGAAAACCTGAAGCTTCGTGCGGAGCGACAGACCAGGTAGCTTCTCATTCTCTGACGTGGGATGCTGTAGCCGATGAGAGTGGGCCTGTCGCTTTTTCTCAACTAACCTGAACACCTCTGTCAGCCAAGGTTTCTGGGGAGGTCTGGACCGTGTACCCAAAGCAGCCATTGCAGCTGCATGAGTCACAGTCATATACCTTGCCCATTTACCCTCGACATCAGGAGGAGTGGGGGACGATGCCAACCCCAGCTGCAAGCGATGATGAAATTCTCGCTTGCAACTTTCATCAGCTAACTGAGACCAGGCCACTTTAGGTTGGAATGGGGTCCTGGGTGTACACCCACCACCGGAGTGGAAGAATGGCAGGCGCATCTTACAGATGACTAGTCGATGGTCAGAGGGCAGATCAGCTCCACGGTAGGTCCTGGTGTCAAGGACATGGGCTCGCATCCCGCTGGTTCGTCACTACGTAGTCCAGCAGATGTTCTTGCTTGAACCCGGCATGCATCCATGATGTTGTGCGGATGTGCCGATGCCAGAAGAGCGTGATGGTAATTACAAGCCCATGGGCTGCACAAAAGTCTAGCAGCCTCCTACCGTTGTTATTGAGCTGATCTGGCCCATGCCTTCCAATCACTCCAGACCAGGTGCCATCATCATGACCAATTCGGGCATTGAAGTCACCCAACAAGATGACTCTGTCCCGAGTGGCCACTTTAGCCAGCACCTGTGACAGGAGGTCATAGAAGGCAAAACAACCCCCTACCTCCTCGCGGTGCCGGACGGGCAACACTGTCGTGGACAGTGCTTGGGGGGGAGGGCCAATGCCCATTGGCCCTCTCCCCTCATGGCGTCTGTGACCACCACAGTGGCTAAACGGGGGTTCTGGACGGGTGCGAGGGGCTGGTAACCCCTCCACCCTCAATTTATTACCACGAAACTACGAATTAAACATACACAGACACACCCACAGACACACACACACACACAGACTCACTCTCTCACTCTTCCACTCACTCACTTAACCACTCACTCACTCTCTCAAACACTCAATCAAACACTCACTCACTCAACCACTCCCTCTCCCACTCACTCACTCAACCACTCACGTACTCACTCACCCACTCACTCAACCACTCACTCACTCAACCACTCACTCAACCACTCAACCACTCAGTCAATCACTCATTCACCCACTCACCCACTCAATCAACCACTCAACCACTCACTCACTCAACCACTCACCCAATCACTCATACACTCACTCACCCAACGACGCATCCACATACTTACTCACTCATACACTCACTCATACACTCACTCATACACTCACTCATACACTCACTCATACACTCACTCATACACTCACTCATACACTCACTCATACACTCACTCATACACTCACTCATACACTCACTCATACACTCACTCATACACTCACTCATACACTCACTCATACACTCACTCATACACTCACTCATACACTCACTCATACACTCACTCATACACTCACTCATACACTCACTCATACACTCACTCATACACTCACTCATACACTCACTCATACACTCACTCACACACTCACTCATTCACTCACCCAACGACTCATCCACATACTCACTCACTCATACACTCACTCATACACTCACTAATACATGCACTCACTCATTCACTCAGCCACCCACCTACTCACTCACCAAACACTGACTCACGAAACCCACCAAACCCTCCCACACCCGACCACCTACTCAGATACGGGCGGACTGAGGCGTCAATCAATCACTCACCTCACCTGTACCCCACTCACCTCACCTGTACCCCACTCACCTCACCTGCTCCACCCACTCACCTCACCTGCTCCACTCACTCACCTCACCTGCCCCACCCACTCAGCTCACCTGCTCCACCCACTGACCCCACCTGCTCCACCCACTCACCTCACCGGTACCCCTCCCCCAGCTCATTCCTTTGCCAAAACCGCGAGACGCGAAGCATCGGAGGGCGACTGGCAGATTGGAGACACAGCGCTCTGTCTCCGTGTCTCACTGTGTGTGTCTCTGTGTCTCTCTCTGTCTCTGTGTCTCACTGTGTGTGTCGCTCTCTGTGTGTGTCTGTGTGTGTGTGTCTCTCTGTGTGTCTCTCTCTGTGTGTTTCTCTGTGTTTGTTTCTGTCTCTGTGTGTGTCTCTGTGTGTCTCTGTCTCTCTGTGTGTGTCTCTCTCTCTGTGTCTCTCTCTCTGTGCGTGTCTCTGTCTCTGTGTGTGTGTATCTGTCTCTCTGTGTGTGTCTGTGTGTCTTTGTGTGTGTCTCTGTCTCTGTTTGTGTGTGTATCTGTGTCTCTGTGTGTGTGTGTCTCTCTCTCTCTGTGTCTCTGTCTCTGTCTGTGTGTGTCTCTCTGTCTGTGTGTGCCTCTGTCTCTGTGTGTGTGTATCTGTCTCTCTGTGTGTGTCTCTGTGTGCCTCTGTGTCTTTGTCTCTCCCCGTATCTCTCCGTGTCTCTCCGTGTCTCTCCGTGTCTCTTCATGTGTCTCTCTCTGTCTGTCTGTGGCGGTCGTCTCACGAGGAGAGACCTCACGAGCTCGTCGACTGCAGAGTAACTCAACTCGACAGCTGAGAGACTCACATCGTCTGCTGAGTTACTCAACTCGACAGCTGAGAGACTCAAAGTGACCACTCCACCAACAGATCAGCAAATCGGCAGTGGAGCAGCGCACGGGGACACACTCAGCGAGGTGAGGCTGACTGGCGATGCCTGTGCAGTGTAAGTACATCTAGTGTAGTGTGTAGTGTAGTGTATAGTGTGTAGTGTAGTGTGTAGTGTATAGTGTAGTGTGTAGTGTAGTGTAGTGTGTAGTGTGTAGTGTAGTGTGTAGTGTAGTGTGTAGTGTAATGTGTGTAGTATGTAGTGTAGTGTGTAGTGTAGTGTAGTGTGTGTAGTGTATAGTGCATAGTGTAGTGTATAGTGTGGTGTATAGTGCATAGTGTAGTGTATAGTGTGGTGTATAGTGCATAGTGTAGTGTATAGTGTAGTGTAGTACATCTAGTGTAGTGTGTAGTGTAGTGTAGTACATCTAGTGTAGTGTGTAGTGTATAGTGTACTAGTGTAGTGTATCGTGCAGTGTTTAGTGTAGTGTATAGTAGTGTATAGTGTAGTGTATAGTTCCATCACTATGTAGTCCAGCAGATCTTCTTGCTTAGACCCGGCATGCATCCATGATGTTGTGTGGATGCGCCGATGCCGGAAGAGCGTGTTGGTAATTACAAGCCCATGGGCTGCACAAAAATCTAGCAGCCTCCTACCGTTGTTATTGAGCTGATCTGACCCATGCCTACCAATCACTCCAGGCCAGGTGCAAGCATCATGACCAACTCGGGCATTAAATGCCAATGCAGCAGCAATGCTAATTATGTGACTTTACCGAAATAACCAAACAGTATCGATTCCTGCTGTCACGAAAGCTTCAAATCAAGGTTGTTATTCTGTTTGGGGGCAGTTATCCCGTGTTTTGTGTTAAATAAATGTGTTGTTTCCACGTGAACGTCTGCTACTCGGTTGACATCACTGCACAAATATGCGTGCCGGTCGCGTTCCACTGATTTTTTTATGGACGCAGAGCTTCTACGGGGTAAACTTTTATAGCCTGCTGTTTAATGTGCACAACAAAAACGGCTCGCTCGCTACCACCTCAATTACTCATCCCCCAATGCAATCATTCACTCGCCTACCCACTCACCCACCCACCCACTCATCCACCCACCCACCCACCCACTCACCCACTCACCCACCCACCCACCCACTCACCCACTCACCCACCCACCCACCCACTCACCCACCCACCCACCCACTCACCCACCCACCCACCCACCCACCCACTCACCCACTCCCCCACTCACCCACTCACCCACTCCCCCACCCACTCATCCACTCACCCATCCACTCATCCACTCACACACTCACTCATTCACATACTTATCCACTCACTCAACCACTCATCCACTCATCCACTCACTCAACCACTCATCCACTCACTCAACCACTCATCAGCTCACCCACCCACTCACTAACCTACTCACCCACTCACCTTCCCAATCACCTACTCGCATACTCACCCAGATACTCACCCACACACAGTGCGCTAACCACTGCACAACCACTTTCTACACACACGCAGTGCGCTAACCACTGCACCACCACTCCCCACTCACATACGCAGTGCGCTAACCACTGCACCACCGCTCCCCCCCACACACACACAGTGCGCTAAACACTGCACCACCACTCCCCACACACACGCAGTGCGCTAACCAATGAACCACCACTCTCCACACACACACACTCACACAGTGCGCTAACCACTGCACCACTGCTCCCCACACACACACAGTGCGCTAACCACTGCACCGCCACTCCCCACACACACGCAGTGCACTAACCACTCCCCCACCACTCCCCACACACACGCAGCGCGCTAACCACTGCACCACCGCTCCCCACACACACACAGTGCGCTAACCACTGTACCACCACTCCCCACACACACGCAGCGCGCTAACCACTGTATCACCACTCCCTACACACACGCAGTGCACTAACCACTGCACCACTGCTCCCCACACACACACAGTGCGCTAACCACTGCACCACCGCTCCCCACACACACAGTGCGCTAACCACTGCACCACCGCTCCCCCCCCGCAATGTCAGCAGGAGTGGAGTGTGCGGGGGACTCATGGACTCGCGAGGGGACAGACGAGGAGCCTGCATCAGAGGGGGGGTCTCAGCCACTCTGATGCTGGTCCTGGGTTCAAGTCTAATCCTCCTACTCCTCCTGCAACTCCTGACCCTGACGGTAAGAGGACTTCCACCCACTGATTCAAACCGACTGTTTTCTAATTAATTATCTATTTTTTTTGTTATTTTATCGGGGGATAAGGCCCATAACTGTTGAGCTGCTATACAGAGTCCCATACAGAGACCCACAGAGACCCATACAGACCCACAGAGACCCACAGAGACCCACAGAGACCCACAGAGACCCACAGAGACCCACAGAGACCCACAGAGACCCATACAGAGACCCACAGAGACCCATACAGACCTATACAGGCCCATACAGACACACAGAGACCCATACAGAGACCCAGAGAGACCCATACAGAGACCCACAGAGACCCACCAAGACTCATACAGAAACAAATAGTCCTATACAGATTTCGATTTAAAGCTTTCGTGACTGCAGGGATTCATCTTCTTGGTTCTTTCGGTGAAGTCACGTAGAAGGGAAATAATAAAATAATTAAAAGAAAACATAATAAAATAATATAATAATATAATATACAGACCGATACATACCTATACAGACCCACAGAGACACACATAGACCCACAGAGACCGATACACTCCCACAGAGACCCATAAAGAGACGCATCCAGAGACGCATCCTAAAACTAAACGATGTTTATTTTACACTGATTTGTGGGGCCTTACACACACACACTCACTCCCTACAAAGGTGTGTGAGTACGTGAGTGAGTGGATGAGTGAGTGGATTGAGTGAGTGGATTGAGTGAGTGGATTGAGTGAGTGGATGAGTGAGTGGGTGAGTGGGTGAGTGGGTGGGTGAGTGGGTGAGTGGGTGAGTGGGTGGGTGGGTGAGTGAGTGAGTTAGTGAGTGAGTGGGTTAGTGAGTGGGTTAGTGAGTGAGTGAGTTAGTGAGTGAGTGGGTTAGTGAGTGAGTGCGTTATTGAGTGAGTGGGTTAGTGAGTGAGTGGGTTAGTGAGTGAGTGGGTTAGTGAGTGAGTGGGTGAGTGAGTTAGTGAGTGAGTGAGTGGGTGAGTGAGTGGGTGAGTGAGTGGGTTAGTGAGTGAGTGAGTTAGTGAGTGAGTGGGTTAGTGAGTTGGTTAGTGAGTGAGTGAGTTAGTGAGTTAGTGAGTGAGTTAGTGAGTTAATGAGTTAGTGAGTTAGTGAGTTAGTGAGTGAGTGAGTTAGTGAGTGGGTGAGTGAGTGTTTCAGCAGCTGATTCGTGCTGTTGGAGGGTTTAACGACGTTGTAAATATTTTTACAACGTCTGACACAAACACCCCTCTAGTAAAGATACCATCGATATCTCTCAATCATCCTCCTCATCCTACTGCTCCCTGTTAAACGTCGCATTTTAACTTCACCAGTTGTTCGTGTCTGCTGGCGCGTGTCTGTGTCCGTGTGCCCCCCAGGTCCGTGTCCAACCGGGGATTCCGAACTCCAGAGTCAGAAGAGGTGATGGTCAGAGCACATACGCAAATACAAAGGTCCCCTGGGTAGCCTCTAGCAGGCTGTTAGGGAGGGGGGCAAGTGCTGTTAAGTTGTGGTATTGAGTAGCAGCACGCACACACACACATACACGCAGACACGGACATACACACAGACACATACAGACAGATACATACACACACAGACACATACAGACAGAGACACACACACAGACACACACAGACACAGACACACAGACACACACACAGACACACACACAGACACACACACAGACACATACAGACACACGCACACAGACACACACACAGACACGCACACACGGACATACAAACACAGACACATACACAGACACATACAGACACACACGGACACACAGACACATACAGACGCAGACACACACACAGACACACACAGACACATACAGACACATACAGACACATACACACAGACACATACAGACACACAGACACATACAGACACACACAACAACAACAACAACAACAACCGCCATTCGCCACTAAGTGGCGGTGACGTCACCACGATGCTTGTGCCAGGCCAAGTGCACCTTGAGGCCACGTGAAGTGTCGAAAGCCCGCTGGCAGGAGGTCACGGGGCAGACCCAGGTGCCACTGGTCGACTGACCGAGATGACCGAGATGACTGGCTGATGCACCACCTGTGCCCCCTACTGTGCCAACTTGCTGTGCTTTAGCCACCCGGCGCTCCGCTCGTTGTTGTGAGCGTCGCTCCTCCGCCCTCCGTTGTTGTTGGAGGGCGACTGCCTCCAACTGCCCAGTAGCGTCCTTCACGAGCCTCCTCCACTGAGGCCGATCTTGACACCGCTGGTACCAGTCATCGGCAAGTCCACTCAGCTCCACGTCCTCCTGTACCACATCACTCCATCTCTTCTCCAGCCCGTGCCGCGCCCATCTAGCCCCCTCGATCCGGCCGAACAAAAGCTGTTTAGGCATGCGGTGGCTGGGCATGCGGGCTACATGACCCAGCCAACGCAGCCTTGCCTGCCGGAGGAGCTCACTGATGGGACTTTGCCCAGATCTTTCAAGGATTTGTGAGCTCCTCACACAATCCAGCCTGGTTAAACCCAGGATGGATCGTAGGCAGGCCAGCCTAAATGTTTCCAACCGGCGAAGATGCTCCACCAGGGGGGTCCACGTCTCGCAAGCGTAGAGAAGGGAGGGAATGACCGTGGCCGAGAAGACCTGAAGCTTCGTGCGGAGCGACAGACCAGGTAGCTTCCACACAGCGTTACGCAACCGATGAAAAGATATTGCCGCTCGACTGATTCGGAGTGAGACCTCTGCTGTTAAACTGGAGCCGGTCATAAGCACACTGCCCAGGTATGGGAAAACTCTCCACTCTCTCCACAACTGCCCCATCACCGATTGGGAGTTGTGTGGGTGGAGTGTCCGATGGTACAAAATACCCAGGCAGGTGCTTAGTTTTAAGGGGTTGAAGGTAAGGCCCCACCTCTTAGTGGCACGCTCCAGTGTCAGCAGCAGCGCCTTAAACTCCTCTGAGTGAGTTGCAATTACCAGGTCGTCTGCATACATAACGTGGTTGACCAATAGGGAGCCATTCCTTGACCGCACCTGGGCATTGATCAGCCCCCCATTGTATCTGTACCAGAGTTAAAATCCTCCGGTACATCTACTGAAGGCTTCACGAACTACGTGGTCAAAATAGATGTTAACTATTGTGGGAGCCAGAGGACATCCCTGTCATACCCCAAGGTGTACAGGGAATGGCCCTGACTCCTGGCCACGTAGTTTTACCCGGGACTGTTCACCATCATGAAGGTCCTTAATGATCGTGAGCAGAGGGTCAGGGACTCCAAAATCACGAAGAACAACGCAGAGCCCAGGCCTACTGATGGTATCATTGGCCTTGACCAGGTCAATGAAGCCGAGATGTAGGTCTTGTTAGAATTCCCTACACCTCTGCTGTAGCAGACGGACAGAAAATATGGCATCTGTGCAGGATCGCCCTTTCCTGAAACCGCATTGGGGCTCCGCAAGCCTCTCCTCAGCGTGCCTAGCAAGGCGATGTTACATAATCGTTGCCAGGACCTTTCTAGGCACACTGAGGAGTAAGATGCCCCTGTAGTTACACACACATACACTCACACACACATACACTCACACACACATACACAAATACACTCACACACACTCACGTACACACACACAAAGACAAAGATCCCCCGTGCAGCCTGTCACAGACTGTAGGGGCAAGTGCTGTTAGCGAGCACCTATGAAGGCCGGCACGGCACACGAGGGGGTGGGTGGCCAGCACCACGCCTGGCCGCCTTTGTTTCCCCTGTGCTGGCAATGTTCACTACACTACCACCACATCTACACAAGCTACTAAGTTGAGGCTGAGTCGACCTAGGGGAGGCCCATGACCGGTTCAGATAATCGTCACTGGCGGTGTTGACCGTGAGCGGGAATCGAACCCGGTCGTCAGGGGTCGTAGTAGCGCTAACACACACAACTATCACCACCACCCCCACCACCTCTACCACCTCCACCCCCACCACCTCCACCCCCACCACCTCCACCCCCACCACCACCACCACCACCCCACCACCCCCACCACCACCACCACCACCACCCCACCACCCCCACCACCCCCCCCCCACCACCACCACCACCCCTACAACCACCACCACCACCCCCACCACAACCACCCCCACCACCACTACCACCCCTACAACCACCACCACCACCCCCACCACAACCACCCCCACCACCACCCCCACCACCACCCCCACCACCACCCCCACCACCCCCACCACCCCCATCACCCCCACCACCACCACCCCCACCACCACCACCACCACCCCACCACCCCCACCACCACCACCACCACCACCCCACCACCCCCACCACCCCCCCCACCACCACCACCACCCCTACAACCACCACCACCACCCCCACCACAACCACCCCCACCACCACTACCACCCCTACAACCACCACCACCACCCCCACCACAACCACCCCCACCACCACCCCCACCACCACCCCCACCACCCCCACCACCCCCATCACCCCCACCACCACCACCACCCCCGTGTTTAGTGTACACGCCGTACAACGTGTTTGGAATCGCCAGGGAGTAAAGTTTGGACTTACAAACAAATCGACTTACGAACAGACCTGGGGACCCCAACTCGTTCGTAAGTAGAGCTGGTCCCTGTGTTGAGTAGTTCCGACTAACGTACTCGTAGACGGAGGTAAGTTAAGAGCTTCCGCCAGGGTTTATTAAAGCTGTTACAATATTACACAGCAGGGTACACAACTCCCAGGGGCTAGGGCTCCTACTCTGAGTCTGGGTCCCTGCCGGCTAGCTCCGGTCCAGAGGTCGCAACCAGGTACCAGATACCCGTACCCTAGCCGATACCCGGCTACCCGTACCTGGCCGGGTACGGGTACGGGTAGCCGGGTAGGCCGTGAGTCACTGGTGAGTCACCGTGTGTCACTCATTTCCCAACGTCTTGTCTCTTCTCACAATTCAAGTTCCTAGAATCAACCCACCCGCGCCTGCAACATGGCTTCATCCCAGAGGTCGCAATCGGGTACCCGATACCCGTGCCCCTACCCGATACCCGGCCGGGTACGGGTAGCCGGGTACGGGTATCGACCTCTGCTTCGGTCTCTCTCTCTCCTGTTGGATCGTGGACTCTGCCGACTCCACCGAGCGGAGAGAGAAGCACCTCTACGGCTACCACCGGCTTCTCCCCAGACTTACTATTCGATCCCCTCTCTCTACCCACTGGTTCCCTCTTCACCCTTCTCACTCTACCCGTTCCCACAGTGACCCCGCTTACGTCACGGGGTATCCCTTAAGTACCCTAGGAGACGTGACGTCATCGCACTGAACAGCACACCTGACGTCACGTCCCCATTTTACTCCTCTACACCTGCAGGAGGCTCAGGAGTGCATCTGAACTGCATGGCGGGACCTCGGGGTCCCGTAAGTCCCTGGCTCTCGCATAAACTGCGTTGCGACGTCATTTCACGTCGGTTGAAGGTGAACGATACGGCCAGCTGATTCCTCTCGACGAGCTCCACACGACGCGCTAATCAAAGTTGTTTCGGTGAAGTTACGTAGTTTGTCTGTAAACGGGACACGAAGAGCTGCGACATCAACCCAAATGACTGGGAGAAAACTGCCGGTGACCGACTCATCTGCTAGCAGGCTGTGAAAACAGGCCTCAGGAGAGGCGAAGAGAAGAGACGTGCCGCTTGGCAGACAACGAGGGAGCGACGTAAAAAACAAGCGACAAATACCTCTAGAGCTGCCACCGCATTCACTTGCAATTGCTGTGGCAAGGATTGCCACTCAAGGATTGGCCTATTGAGTCATTGTAGGCGCTGCAAAACCTACAGCTGACCTCGTAAGGCGCAAAAGAAATTGTCTTTCGAGACACAAAGGCCTATGTAGGATAGCAAACGATTCGGCCAGCTGATTTCTCTCGACGAGCTCCACGCGACGCGCTAATCAAAGTTTCAAAGTTTTTTCGGTAAAGTCACGTAGGTTGAATAAAAAAAATCACGACGTTTCGATCGCATCAGGTAGATTCCGCAGTAGAACTGCTGCTGCGTCTTTCTACCTGATGACGATTGCTCATGTTGCGATTGAAACGTCGTGATATATTGCTTATTTTGTCAACCTACGTGAATTTACCGAAAGAACTAAAGAGCGTGGATTCCTGCAGTCACGAAAGCTTCAAACCGAGATTGAACCGCCTCTACGGCAGAGGTCGCAAACGGGTATTGATTCCTTACCCGTACCCGTACCCGGCCGCACCAGGGTCGCAAACGGGTACCCGTACCCGGCCGGGTATGGGTAGCCAGGTATCGGGTAGGGTACGGGTAGCCGGGTACCCGGTTGCGACCTCTGCCCTACGGGGAGGGTTTCCACACAACAACTCTGAGATTTTTTAACAGACTGCGAGACAAGAAGCCTCAACCTCATCGATAATGCCTCGTCCACAGCCGTCTGATTCTCTCCCCTGAAGACGATTGCTTGCGTTGCGATCGAAACGTCGTGATCGATTAATGTGTCGACCTACGTGGCTTTACCGAAATAATTTAAGAGTGTGGATTCCAGCGGGTCACGGAAACTTCGAATCGAGATTTCAAAATCTTCTTGGTTCTTTAGGTAAAGTCGTCACGTAGAAGGGAAATAATAAAATAATAAAAATAAAACATAATACAATAATTCTCACGACGTTTCGGCCACAACGCAAGCAGCCATCCTCAGGTGAAGAACAGGTCAGTGGGAAAGACAGCATCACGAAAGCTTTAAATCTGGACCCCCGGAGTTCCCGCCATGAGGTTCATTTCCTCCCCCCCCCCCCTTTTTCGGGCACAGCTGTCAACACCACTGCGATCTATACGGTGGATGTCCAGATCGTCGGCTCGTATTCACCGGACGCTCAGATGCTCCGGTCCGATACACTCTGCGGTGGCCAATACAACGTCTCCGTCACGAGCTTCGGCATCCTGAGCTGTAAGTTCGACAGAGTGGAGTGGAGTTTGTATGATCTCCCCCTGTTCTAAAGAGTGAGTGAGTGGAGTTTGTGTGATCTCCCCCTGTTCTACAGAGTGAGTGAGTGGAGTTTGTGTGATCTCCCCCTGTTCTAAAGAGTGAGTGAGTGGAGTTTGTATGATCTCCCCCCTTTTCTACAGAATGAGTGGAGTGGAGTTTGTATGATCTCCCCTTGTTCTACAGAGTGAGTGGAGTTTGTATGATCTACGCCTGTTCTACAGAATGAGTGGAGTGGAGTTTGTATGATCTCCCCCTGTTCTACAGAGTGAGTGAGTGGAGTTTGTATGATCTACGCCTGTTCTATAGAATGAGTGGAGTGGAGTTTGTATGATCTCCCCTGTTCTACAGAGTGAGTCGAGTTTGTATGATCAGCAGTGGTGATAACAGTCGTAGTGTTGATTAGTAACAGCAGCGGTGATAACAGTCGTGGTGTTGATTGGTAACATCAGTGGTGATAGTAAGTCGTGGTGATGATTGGGACATCAGTGGTGATAGTAAGTCGTTTGCGATGCAGCGTGCCGTGCGAGTGCCCAGGTCGAGTGCTGCTACTGCGGCAACTTCTACCTCCACTGGTCTCCTGCCACTTGCGGCTCGTCCAGGCCGTGCCCGGACGGCACGAACTGGACCCCCGGGGCGACCACCTCCTCCTCGTCCTGCCAGTGCATACAGGGGCCCCTGACGGACGGGACGCAATGCATGGGCAGGAGAAACGTGGCGCTGGATCCCAACGTTGATTGTTACTCCACCACCGACAGCACCGCCACCACCGCCACCACCACGACTATGACCACAACTACCACTGCTATCACCACTGCTGTTCCAATTAACACCACGACTGCTATCACTACGGCTGCTATCACCACTGATGCCCCAATCAACATTACGACTGCTGTCACTACAGCTACCCCAATCAACACCACGACTGCTATCACCACTGCTGTCCCAATCAACACCACGACTGCTGTCACACTGAGCACAACATCAACAACAGCTGCAGACAACACAACCGCTCCCGTCGCAACCAACACGACCGTTCCGGCGACAACCATCGGGTTCGTGAGCAGCACGACCGCCTTTGTCTTCCCTGTGACGACGACGTTGGACACGCCAAGTGCGACAACCGCAGCAACAACAACAACAACAACAAACGGAACGGCAGCAACCGCCACCACAACCACCACAGCAGCGATGCCGACCACTTCCACAGCAACCACCGTCTCCCAGTGGCCATCTTGTCCCACTGTGAATGGTAAGGGCAGCCATTTTGTCGTGTTTTTGACAAGCGCACTTCGTAATTTATTTCTCTTCACTTCGAAACCCAACTTTTTGTTTGCCGTGGCGATGATGAGCACGCGTGCGTCATGGGTTTGCGTACGTGCACACGAGTCCGTGACATGTACGAGCGCGTCATGGGCTTGTAATTCGGTGAAGTATTTGGTCGTGGTGATAGCAGTCGTTGCGATGATTGGGACAACAGTGGTGATGGCAGTCGTGGTGTTGATTGGGACAGCAGGTGTGATAGCAGTTTTAGAGTTCAGTGGTGACAGCTGTGGTGATAGCAGTCTTAGAGTTCAGTGGTGACAGCTGTGGTGATAGCATTCTTAGTGTTCAGTGGTGACAGCTGTGGTGATAGCAGTCTTAGAGTTCAGTGGTGATAACTGTGGTGATAGCAGTCTTAGTGTTCAGTGGTGAGAGCAGCCTTCTTGAAACCGTTGAGCGTGTTTTTTCCAGCCGACCAAAAAAGTGAGAGCCCTTCACCCGGTAGGTTTGCCTCACTGAACGAGAAACATCACAAAAGGTTGGACTTTTGAGCGGTCCGTTTTCGCTTTTGTTTGGTCCCTGGGTAAACATCGCCAACTGGGCGGAACAGGGAGACAAAGGCGGCCGAAGCTTTGTGCTGCCAACAAAGTGGACAAATGGAACGCCGACCCCGATGTGGTCCGTTGGTGCAAGTGGCTTGTTCGTAGTGGTCAGCGCAGACACACACACACATACACATACAGACACACACATTGACACACACACGGACACACACACATTGACACACACACATACTGACACACATACATACTGGGACACACACACACGGACACACACATACATACACAGACAGACACACACACTGACACACACACGGACACACACACGGACACACGATACACACAGACACACATCACTAGGCCTCAGCAAGGTAAGGTAATTTACCCTTTTTACCGGGTAAAAGGGTAAAGGGTAAAGGTGTCGACATGCCAAGCGGTAAGGTAAAGGGTTAAAGGGTAAGGTAGCTCGGAAGAATTACCCGGTAGGGTAAAGGTAGCGCGAAGTATTACCCGGTAAATACGGTGCCTTGTTTACCGCTAAAATCTCCGTGGCACAGTCCATGGCCTCCATTTAATAAGTAATATTACAAAACATTTTTTAAAAACACACTTTTATTAAATATACTCGTCATGGCAGAACTCCAGGAAGTGGCCCCGAAGCTTGCCATGAAGTAAGGAACTGTGGCCAATTACAGCCAACGTCAGTTGACCGTGGACAATTAGACCCAAGCCGACACATAACATATAAAAAAAAATGTTTAAAAACATATTTTTTTATGATAGAATATAGTATTGTCATCAGTATGACATAAGTATAGCAAGTGTGCAGTCGATACCACATTAGGGAAGTGGGTTAAAATTGAGTTACAAGATTTGAGGATACAACAACGACAACAACGGACAGAGTGAGTTCAAAGAAAGCGTGTAAAAAAAAGCGTGGAATCGAGAGTATTCTATATGAATAAAGTGCTCTCCCTAGCATTTACCGTTATAAACCTTTTTCATGTGTAGTAGTACCCCAGTAATTACCCTGTAATCGGGTAATTAGTATGGGGTAAGGGTAAAAGGTAGGGTAAAGGTAGGCTCGTTGGTTTTTTATCTTTGACCTTTTACCTTACCTGCTAAAGGGTAAATGATAAGGGTATAGTGATTGTATTGTGGTAAGGTAAAAGGTAAGGTAAAGGTAGGCTTGTTTTTTTTACATTTTTAATTTTACCTTACCTTGCCGAGGCCTACACATCAAACACACACATCACACACAGACACACACACAGACAAAGATGAGCTTTATCTTTGTCTGTGTGTGATGTGTGTGTTTGATGTGTGTCTGTGTGTGATGTGTGTGTTTGATGTGTAGCCCTCGGCAAGGTAAGGTAACAGACACACACACTGACACACACACACACACAGACACACATCACACACACACGCAGACACACACACTCAGACACACACACATCACACACACAGACACACACACTCAGACACACACACATCACACACACACAGACACACACACTGACACACACACACAGACACACATCACACGCCACTCGCCCTCCTACGTGACCACAGCGCCACCAAACTGCCCGCGGTTCCAATCTCCCCGCCACGGACGCACGCCACCGAATCTCAACTGGGGGGGAGTCGACCGCCCCGTTCCCCTCCAGCGCGACGTGGGGGGGAGGGGCCGAGATGGGGAGACGTGGGGGGGAGGGGCGGTTGGGGGGCATGGGGGTGGGGTAAAGTCATCATTTTGAAATGTACCTTTTTTCAATGAGACAACGTGGTGTGCATTTGTGTCATTCCTTCACGTGAAGTCCTGGTCACAGAAGCAAAGTGTCGTGTGGAATAATAGCCACTCGCTCTACTTTTGAGGCTTGAGCAATTAGAAAATAACACTTATACTCCTTGTTTCTTTCGGTAAAGTCACGTAAAATGAAAATAATAAAATAATAAAATAATAAAAATTAAAATAATAAAATAATTCTCACGACGTTTCGGCCACAACGCAAGTAGCCGTCCTCAGGTGGAGAACATGTCTGTCGAGGAGACAGACTTGTGGCGTTGTGGCCGAAACGTCGTGAGAATTATTTTATTGTTTTATTTTTATTATTTTATTATTTCCATTCTACGTGATGACTTTACCAAAGAACCAAGAAGATGAATCCCTGCAGTCACGAAAGCTTTAAATCGAAACACTTATACTCTTAGTTTTTTCGGTAAAGTCACGTAGGTAAAAAAATGAAATTAATAAAAATCAAATAATAAAAATCATGATTTTAGATTTTTATTATATTTCTATTATAGTGATTTTTATTATTTTATTTTTATTCATTTTAATTTCATTTTTTTACCTACGTGACTTTACCGAAAAAACTAAGAGTATGAATCCTTGCAATCACGAAAGCTTCAAATCTAAAATAACACTTACTACCCAGGAACAGAAATCGTGTTACATAGAGTTGTAATTACGTAACACGTCATTGGAACCTCATTTGTCAGTAAAAATATGATAATTGTTTTTTTACCCTTCTATCTGGCAACAAAACTGACACCTTTTTACAAGGAGTCATGTTTGCATAGACCACAATACCTGCAGTCATAATGCAAACAAAAAACATAACTCTGATAATGGTTCCAATGGTGTAAATGCTTACCCCGAGCTCTCATACTCTGATGGTGCATTGTCTTTGAGTTGTGCGCCTTTTGGCGTCATCTGGTCCAACCCATGTGAGACTACGCTCTAAGGAAAGCTGTCTCGGGTGTGGACCAATCAACTTCAAGGACAGTGCATATTATCAGAGTTATGTTTTTTGTTTGCATTATGACTGCAGGTATTGTGGTCTATGCAAACATGACTCCTTGTAAAAAGGTGTCAGTTTTGTTGCCAGATAGAAGGGTAAAAAACCAATAACGTAACACGTGTTTGTGCTGGCGGTAGCTCGTGTCGCTACGGTTCTTTGCGGTGGGTTACGGCGTCTTTGTAACGACGACGACGGCAGTGGCGTTGCTGCTACTCTGACGACTGCTACTGCTACGCCTCTAATCTGAAATTAAATTAAAACCGATACCACGCACCAGGGTCGCAACCGGGTACCCGATACCCGTACCCTACCCGATACCCGGCTACCCGTACCTGATACCCGTACCCTACCCGATACCCGTACCCTACCCGATACCCGTACCCTACCTGATACCCGGCTACCCGTACCTGATACCCGTACCGTACCTGATACCCGTACCCTACCCGATACCCATACCCTACCCGATACCCGGCTACCCATACCCAATACCCGTACCCTACCCGATACCCTACCCGATACCCGTACCCTACCCGATACCCGGCTACCCATACCCGATACCCGTACCCTACCTGATACCCGTACCCTACCCGATACCCGGCTACCCATACCCGATACCCGTACCCTACCGATACCCTACCCGATACCCGTACCTTACCCGATACCCGGCTACCCGTACCCGATACCCGTACCCTACCCGATAGCTGTACCCTACCCGATACCCTACCCGATACCCGTACCCTACCCGATACCCAGCTACCCATACCCGATACCCGTACCCTACCCGATACCCGTACCCTACCTGATACCCGTACCCTACCCGATACCCGTACCCTACCGATACCCGTACCCTACCCGATACCTGTACCCTACCCGATACCCGGCTACCCGTACCCGATACCCGTACCCTACCCGATACCCGTACCCTACCCAATACCCGGCTACCCGTACCCGATACCCGTACCCTACCCGATACCCGTATCCTACCCGATACCCGTACCCTACCCAATACCCGGCTACCCGTACCCGATACCCGTACCCTACCCGATACCCGTACACTACCCGATACCCGGCTACCCGTACCCGATACCTGTACCCTACCCGATACCCGTACTCTACCCGATACCCGGCTACCCGTATCCGGCCGGATACGGGTACAGGTACCCGTTTGCGACCCTGGTGCGGCCGGGTACGGGTAGACCATGAGTCACTGGTGAGTAACTGTTTGTCACTCATTTCCCAACGTCTTGTCTCTTCTCACAATTCAAGTTCCTAGAATCAACCCACCCACGCCTGCAACATGGCTTCATCCCAGAGGTCGCAATCGGGTACCCGATACCCGTACCCTACCCGATACCCGGCCGGGTACAGGTAGCCGGGTATCGGGTACGGGTATGTGTACCCGTTTGCGACCCTGGTGCGGCCGGGTACGGGTATGGGGGTAAGGAATCAAAACCCGTTTGTGACCTCTGCCGCGCACACGGGTTACGGGATTCCGCGGTAGACGTGACGCTCGGCCATCCACCCCTGCGACTTGGAGGTGTCTCGGAAACAGGGGAAAGGGTGAATCTTCCCTCCTTAGTTGGCGCCACGGTGGCTAGGAGATGTTGACTACCTCGCCTGGTACGCAGGAGGTCGTGGTTTTAATCCCGGACCCTAACGCCATGGTGGCTAGGAGATGTTAACTACCTCGCCTGGTACACAGGAGGTCGAGGGTTCGATCCTAACCCTGACGCCTACTGCTGTATATTTGCAGTTTGCGTGTCGCTCTCTCTCTCCATGTGGTTCCTGTGCAGTTTTCTCTGAGTCCTTCGGTTCTTCCCCTCCACATTTTAGAATCAACATCGCCACGCGTTGAGAGCATTCGGCTGCCGCTGTAAATTTTCACGCAGTGATGTCGGCCACTTGGTTGAGCTTTCGTGCGCGATGAGCCAGGTCGCTTCTGAAAAGGAGCTACCTAGCTCAGTGGGGACCTTACGCAGGGTTAGATAAAATCTGTCTGTCTGTCTCTCCGTTTCTCCGTCTGGTCTCCAGACACGACGTCGTTCAAGACCGAGGCGAGCATGCAGATCGAGACGGATGCTCCCATCGGTGGGAACTGCTCGTTTGAATTCATTGTCAGCAAACAGAATGTCACCAGCAGCGTCACGGTGCTCAGCTGTGAGTATCATGGCTACGGCCTGCGCGTGTGTGTACACGTGTGTGAGTGTGTGATCACTAGACTACGTGGAAATGAATCTAAGCTCGTGCCCGAGGCGCCAGAAGGACAGGCATCCATGACGTCTCCTGGCCAAACCCCTTTTGGCGGAGCCAGGGGACTGAATCGTTACCCTCGGGGCTCCTCCAGAAACAACTAGAAAACACTGCGGGTGGCCACGTGGAATGTTCAAACGCTCACTGCGGAGGAGAGGCTGCCACTCCTCTGTCGGGAGCTGGACCGGTACCGCCTGGATATCTGTGGCATTCAGGAGGTCTGGTGGACCGGCTCTGGCTCCAGCCACCATGAGGGTGGACAGTCCTCTACTCGGGGCAGGAGAATGCCAAACAAAGGGGAGTGGCTTTTCTGAATAAAACAATCGAGGGGGTGTGGGAACGTAGTAGTGAGGTGTGGGAAGCTGTAGGCTCCAGGCTACTTTGGGCTGGACTCCCCATTTACTGGAGGTGAGGAATGGTGTCGGTGGTGGTTGTTTATGCACCCCACCGAAGATGAACATCAGTGGATGGATGCAGGCTACGCCGATGAGTCCAAATGGATTGTATGACCTCCTGTCAAAGGTGCTAGCTAAAGTGGCCCCTTGGGAAAGTGTCATCTTGTTGGGTGATTTTAATGCCCAAGTTCTTCATATTCTGTATATGTAGATGCGACTGGTTCTACACGTTATGCAGATGTAGATGCCATTGGTTGTTCACGTTCCGCAGATGTAGATGCCACTGGTTCTTCACGTTCAGCAGATGTAGATGCCACTAGTTCTTCACGTTCTGCAGATGTAGATGCCATTGGTTCTTCACGTTCTGCAGATTTAGATGCCACTAGTTCTTCACGTTCTGCAGATGTAGATGCCACTGGTTCTTCACGTTCTGCAGATGTAGATGCCACTAGTTCTTCACGTTCTGCAGATGTAGATGCCACTGGTTCTTCACGTTCTGCAGATGTAGATGCCACTGGTTCTTCACGTTCTGCAGATGTAGATGCCACTGGTTCTTCACGTTCTGCAGATGTATATGCCACTGGTTCTTCACGCTCTGTAGATGCCATTGGTTGTTCATGTTCTGCAGATGTAGATGCCACTGGTTCTTCACGTTCTGCAGATGTAGATGCCTCTGGTTCTTCACGTTCTGCAGATGTAGATGCCACTGGTTCTTCACGTTCTGTGGATGCCACTGGTTCTTCACATTCTGCAGATGTAGATGCCACTGGTTCTTCATGTTTTGTAGATGTAGATGCCACTGGTTTTTCACGTTATGCAGATGTAGATGCCACTGGTTCTAGAATATCCTGCAAATGTAGATGTCACTGGTTATTAATTTTCCGCGGATGTAAATGCCACTGGTTCTTCACGTCCTGCAGATGTAGATGCCACTTTTTCTTTAAGTTCTGTAGATGTAGATTCCACTGGTTCTTCATCTTCTGTAGATGTAGATGCCACTGGTTCTTCACGTTCTGCAGATGTATATGCCACTGGTTCTTCACGCTCTGTAGATGCCACTGGTTCTTCACGTTCTGCAGATGTAGATGCCACTGGTTCTTCACGTTCTGTAGATGCCACTGGTTCTTCACGTTCTGCAGATGTAGATGCCACTGGTTCTTCACGTTCTGCAGATGTAGATGCCACTGGTTCTTGATATTCTGTATTTGTAGATGCCACTGGTTTTTCACGTTCTGCAGATGTAGATGCCACTGGTTCTTCACGTTCTGCAGATGTAGATGCCACTGGTTCTTCACGTTCTGCAGATGTAAATGTCACTGGTTCTTCACGTTCTGCAGATGTAGATGCCACTGGTTCTTCACGTTCTGTAGATGCCACTGGTTCTTCACGTTCTGCAGATGTAGATGCCACTGGTTCTTGATATTCTGTATATGTAGATGCCACTGGTTTTTCACGTTCTGCAGATGTAGATGCCACTGGTTCTTCACGTTCTGCAGATGTAGATGCCACTGGTTCTTCACGTTCTGCAGATGTAAATGTCACTGGTTCTTCACGTTGAACCTACGTCTCTCGTTCCGAACAGCTGCAACTGGACGTACGGGAACACAGTTTGTTGGTGTCTCTGAAAGTTCGTAAGTCGAACGTTCACAAGTAGAGGTGGACCTCCGTATCAGCCGGACAAGACAATGCCCCCCACAATGCAACAGTAACGGCCCGCGACCGCCACCGTAATGTTACCGCCTCCTTTTTCCTCTCGTCATCACCTCGTCATCACCTCGTCCCCCCCCCTCTCCCTCCCCCCTCTCCCTCCCCTCCACCCCCCCCCCCCCCCCCCCACCAATCTCTCGCCAGGGTGCGGGTTGGACGGTACTCAGATGCGTTGCCACTGCGGCCCCGGCTTGCTGTGGAGCGCGGCTGCCTGCCGGCAGGTGGGAGCGTGCGATGACGTCACCGTGCCTAGCCCCTCCCCCTCGCCTGGCTTCGCCCCTACCTGCACGTGCATCAAGGGGTTCCCGCCCGATGGGGTGCAGTGCGTGTCTCGCCCGGAGCCTCTGCCATCGTGCACGACCGCCAACCCCACCAATGTCACTACCGTCGTGAACGCTACGGCCACCGATGAGACGACCTTGAACGCTACTGTGACCTCTGAGATGACCTTGAACGCTACTGCGACCTCTGAGACCACCCTGAACTCTACTGTGACCTTTGACACGACCCTGAATGCAACTGGCAACCTCTGAGACCACCCTGAACTCTACTGTGACCTTTGACACGACCCTGAACGCCACTGCGACCTCTGAGACCACCCTGAACTCTACTGTGAACTTTGACACGACCCTGAACGCCACTGCGACCTCTGAAATGACCCTGAACGCCACTGCGACCACTACAGTGGTCCTGAACACCACTGCGACCACTGCAGTGGTCCTGAACACCACTGCGACTACCGTTCTGAGCACAACGATGGCAACCGGCAGTTCGAATCGAACGAGCAGCCCCTACGCGCCACAAGGTGAGCGAAGGGAGGTGGCACTTGCGGTGGCTCTCGCAGGCAGCGAAACGGGGGCATTTGGGTCCATTCCCGACTTGGAATGCCTCTTGTCAATCTGGAGTTTGTGTGATCTCACCCATGTGTCTACAGAGTGAGCAAGTGAGTGGAGTTTGAATTATCTCCAACTGTTTTGCAGAGTGAGTGAGTGAAGTTTGTGTGATCTCCCTATGTTCTACAGAGTGAGTGAGTGGAGTTTGTATGATCTCCCCCTGTTCCACAGAGTGAGTGAGTGGTGTTTGTATGATCTCTCCCTGTTGTACGGAGTGAGTGAGTGGAGTTTGTGTGATCTCCTCATGTTCTACAGAGTGAGTGGAGTTTGTATGATCTCCCCCTGTTCTACATAGCGAGTGAGTGGAGTTTGTATGATCTCCCCCTGTTCTACAGAGTAAGTGAGTGGAGTTTGTATGATCTCCCCCTGTTGTACGGAGTGAGTGAGTGGAGTTTGTATGATCTCCCCCTGTTCTACAGAGTGAGTGGTGTTTGTAAGATCTCCTCCTGTTCTACAGAGTGAGTGGAGTGGAGTGGAGTTTGTATGATCTCCCCCTGTTCTACAGAGTGAGTGAGTGGAGTTTGTATGATCTCCCCCTGTTGTACGGAGTGACTGAGTGGAGTTTGTGTGATCTCCCCCTGTTCTACAGAGTGAGTGAGTGGAGTTTGTGTGATCTTCCCCTGTTCTACAGAGCGAGTGAGTGGAGTTTGTATGATCTCCCCCTGTTCTACAGAGTGAGTGAGTGGAGTTTGTGTGATCTCCCCCTGTTCTACAGAGTGAGTGAGTGGAGTTTGTGTGATCTCCCCCTGTTCTACAGAGTGAGTGAGTGGAGTTTGTGTGATCTTCCCCTGTTCTACAGAGCGAGTGAGTGGAGTTGTATGATCTCCCCCTGTTCTACAGAGTGAGTGAGTGGAGTTTGTATGATCTCACCCTGTTCTACAGAGTGAGTGAGTGGAGTTTGTATGATCTCCCCCTGTTCTACAGAGTGAGTGAGTGGAGTTTGTATGATCTACCACTGTTCTACAGAGTGAGTGAGTCGAGTTTGTATGATCTCCCCCTGTTCTACAGAGTGAGTGGAGTGGAGTGGAGTTTGTATGATCTCCCCCTGTTCTACAGAGTGAGTGAGTGCAGTTTGTATGATCTCCCCCTGTTCTACAGAGTGAGTGAGTGGAGTTTGTACGTCTGGATGAGTATGTGTATGTGCGATTGTATGAGTTGGTGAGTGTGAGTGGGAATCCGTGGGGCGGTGGTTAGCGCTACGACCCCAGTAAGAGACCAAAGTTCGATTCCCGCTCACGGCCAACATCACCAGTGACGATTGTCTGAACCGGTCGTGGGCCTCCCCTAAGTCGACTCAGCCTCAAATTAATACCTGGTGCGGTGTGTAAACATCGCCACTGTGGAGACAAAGGTGACTGAGTGTATTTTCCGGCTACCCATGCCCTCATGCGCTGTTACGGCCTTCATAGGTGCTCGCTAACAGTACTTGCCCCAACAGTCTGTTAGAGGATATCCGGGGGGATCTTTGTTTATCTTTGAGTGTGTCTGTGTGTGTGTCTGTTATGCTTCTCAATACCACTAATCTTTGTCTTTGTTTCCCACAGACCTCAAGGTGGTCCCAGTGACGCTGACAATCAATGAAGTCTTCAACTCTGCCCTGAGTGACCCAAACTCGCTGGATTACAGGACCATGTCCAACAGGCTTCTACCCAGCGTAAGACATCTCACAACGGCGAAGTATAAACCAGAGGTCGCAATCGGGTACCCGATACCCATACCCTACCCGATACCCGGCTACCCGTACCCGGCCGGGTACGGGTACGGGTAGCCGTTTGCGACCCTGGTGCGGCCGGGTACAGGTGCGGGTACGGGTAAGGAATCAAAACCCGTTTGCGACCTCTGGTATAAACTCACTTCACTTGTCGTTTCACCAGACCCATACAGGCCCACAGAGACTCATGCTCAGAGAGACCCATACAGACCCACAGAGACAAATACTCACAGATACCCATACAGGCCCACAGAGACTCATACTTATAGAGACTCATAGAGACCCACAGAGACCCATACTCAGAGACCCATACAGGCCTACAAAGACCCATACTCACAGAGACCCATACAGACCCACAGAGACAAATACTCATAGAGACCCATACAGATCCACAGAGACCCATACTCATAGAGACCCACACAGACCCAGAGACCCATACTCATAGAGACCCACACAGACCCAGAGACCCATACTCACAGAGACACATACTCATATAGAACTATGATAAAGACACATAGAGATACATAGAGAGAGACCCATACTCATCCAGAAACATAACAACACGACACTAAAATTGACACTGTACACCACACGGCTCTACGATACACTATACACTACACACTACACTATACACTGCACAAAATACACTACACACTATACACTACACTACTATACACTGCACTACTATACACTATACAACAAGAACAACCGCCATTCGCCACTAAGTGAGGGTGACGTCACCACGGCGCTTGTGCCAGGCCATGTGCACCTTGAGGCTACGTGAAGTGTCGAACGCCCGCTGGCAGGTGCCACAGGTCGACTGACTGAGTTGACCGAGATGACTGGCTGATGCACCACCTGTGCCCCCTACTGTGCCAACTTGCTGTGCTTTAGCCACACGGCGCTCCGCTCGTTGTTGTGAGCGTTGCTCCTCCGCCCTCCATTGTTGTTGGAGGGCGACTGCCTCCAACTGCCCAGTAGCGTCCTTCACGAGCCTCCTCCACAGAGGCCGATCTTGACACTGCTGGTACCAGTCATCGGCAAGTCCACTCAGCTCCACGTCCTCCTGTACCACGTCACTCCATCTCTTCTCTAGCCCGTGCCGCGCCCGTTTAGCCCACTCTATCAGTCCGAATAAAAGCTGTTTAGGCATGCGGTGGCTGGGCATGCGGGCTACATGACCCAGCCAACGCAGCCTTGCCTGCCGGAGGAGCTCACCAATGGGACAATACACAACACTATACATGACACGACACTAAACGACTATATACTACTGTACACTACACTATACACTAGAATACACTCTACACCATACACACTCCACTACACTATAAACCACACTACACAATATACGAAACTATACACACTACACTATGCAGTAAAATACACTGCACTATACACGACACGAATGAACACTACAATATTCTATACTACACTACTCTACTAGGCACTGCACTACACAGTACACTACACTATCATACAAAACACTGTACACCACACCACACTAAACACGACAATATACACTACACTATACACTACACCATACACCACACACCACTCTACACTATACACTACACACTACACACTATAATATGCTATACACCACACTCCACTATACACCACACACTACACTATACACTACAATAAACACAATACACTACACTATACACTACACACCACACATTACACTACACACCACACACTACACTATACACTATACACCACACACTACACTACACTATACACCACACACTACACACTACACACCACACACTACACTATACACTACACACCACACACTACAATATACACTACACTATACACCACACACTACACACACTACACTAAACACCACACACTACACTATACAATACACACCATACACTACACTATACACCACACATTACACTATACACTACACTATACACTACACACCACACACTACACACTACACTATACACTACACTTTACACCACACACTACACACTACACTACAATATACACTACACTATACACTACACTATACACTACACTACACTATACACTACACTACACACTACACTACACACCACACACTACACTACACACCACACACCACACACTACACTACACACTACACTATACACAACACACTACACTACACACCACACACTACACTATACACTACACTACACACTACACTATACACTACACTATTATACACTACAATAAACACAACACACTACACTACACACTACACCATACACTATACACTACACTATACACCACACACTACACTACACTATGCGATGGCTCTCTCCCCGTGACCCCACAGGGCACATTCTGTGTCCTTGTGGGTCTGTGACAACGATAATGAAATAAACGATTGCGTTTGCTGACATGGCTCTCCCCCCCACTACTCCCCCCCCCCACCTCCACCCACCCACCACCTCCCCACAGCTCATCAGCTCCTATCAGAGCCTCGGGTCTCGGTTCGTGGAAGTGGGGATCTTAAACTTCCGGTGAGGACGGCTCAAACTCGCATCACTCCACGACCACTGGGACCATAGACTCTACACTGCACCATAGACTCAACAGTGCACCATAGACTCAACACTGCACCATAGACTCAACACTGCACCATAGACTCAACACTGCACCATAGACTCAGCACTGCACCATAGACTCAACACTGCACCATAGACTCAACACTGCCCATAGACTCAACACTGCACATAGACTCAACACTGCACCGTAGACTCAACACTGCACCATAGACTCAACACTGCACCATAGACTCAACACTGCACCATAGACTCAACACTGCACCATAGACTCAACACTGCACCATAGACTCAGCACTGCACCATAGACTCAACACTGCACCATAGACTCAACACTGCCCATAGACTCAACACTGCACATAGACTCAACACTGCACCGTAGACTCAACACTGCACCATAGACTCAACACTGCACCATAGACTCAGCACTGCACCATAGACTCAACACTGCACCATAGACTCAGCACTGCACCATAGACTCAACACTGCACCATAGACTCAACACTGCACCATAGACTCAGCACTGCACCATAGACTCAGCACTGCACCATAGACTCACACTGCACCATAGACTCAACACTGCACCATAGACTCAACACTGCCCATAGACTCAGCACTGCACCATAGACTCAACACTGCACCATAGACTCAGCACTGCACCATAGACTCAACACTGCACCATAGACTCAACACTGCACCATAGACTCAATACTGCACCATAGACTCAATCCTGCACCATAGACTCAACACTGCACCATAGACTTAACACTGCACCATAGACTCAGCACTGCACCATAGACTCAGCACTGCACCATAGACTCAATCCTGCACCATAGACTCAACACTGCACCATTGACTCAGCACTGCACAAAAAACTCAACACTGCACCATAGACTCTGCACTGCACCATAGACTCAATCCTGCACCATAGACTCAACACTGCACCATAGACTCAACACTGCATCATAGACTCAGCACTGCACCATAGACTCAACACTGCTACCCATATACTCAACACTGCACCATAGACTCAACACTGCTACGCATGGACTCAGCACTGCACCGTAGACTCAACAATGCACCATAGACTCAACACTGCTACCCATAGACTCAGCACTGCACCATAGACTCAGCACTGAGACTCAACACTGCACCATAGTCTCAGCACTGCACCATAGACTCAACACTGCACCATAGACTCAACACTGCTACGCATGGACTCAGCACTGCACCGTAGACTCAACAATGCACCATAGACTCAACACTGCTACCCATAGACTCAACACAACACCATAGACTCAGCACTGCACAATAGACTTAGCACTGCTACCCATAGACTCAACAATGCTACTCATATACTCAACACTGCTACTCATAGACTCAACAATGCTTCCCATAGACTCAACACTGATACCCATAGACTCAACATTGCTACCCATAGACTCAACACTGCTTCCCATAGACTCAACAATGTTACCCATAAACTTAACACTGCACCATAGACTCAGCATTGAGACCCAACACTGCACCATAGACCACTCATCCACTCACATAATCGCACGCTCACTCAATCACCCACTCACTAATTCACCCAATTGTTCTATCACACGTTCAATCACTCTCTCACTCACTTACCCACTCACCCACTCAACTATCCCCATCACTAACTACCCCACTCACTATCTCACAAACCCATTCACTCTTTAATGAATTCACCCACGAAACCGATCACCCACTCGCTCACCTTCCTAACTACTATGCCACTCACTCACCCGCTCACCTTCTAACCCACTCACTACTCACCACTCACTCACCCACCCATCCACCCACTCAACCAATCACTCACCCACCCAGCCACTCACTCACCCATTCACACACTCTCCCACCCAATCACTCGCTCACTAACCCACTCACTCACCCACCCACACCACCACTAACTCACCCACTCAGTCACCCATTCACTCAATCACCCCCTTACTTTATCACACGTTCAATCACTCTCTCACTCGCTTACCAACTCACCCACTCACTATCCCACTCACTAAATAACACACTCACTAACTCAATAACCCATCCAGCCATTAACTCACTCACTCACCCACCCACCCAACCAATCACCCACCCACTCACTCACCTGCCTACCTCCTACCACACTCACCCAGCTACTCATTCATCCACTCACTAACCCACCCACCTACCTACCCACTCATTCACCCACCTACCCAATCACTAACCCACTCACTCACCCACCCACTAACCCACCCAATCACCTACTCACCCACCCACCAACTCAGCCACCCACTCACTCAGCCACCTACCCACTCACGAACCCACTCACCCACTCAACCACCCACTCAGCCACCCACTCACATACTCAGCCACCCACCCACCTACTCAGCCACCCACTCACCCACTCACCTACTCACCCACCCATCCATCCACCCACTCACCTACTCACCCACTCACTTACTCACCCACTCACCCACCTACCCACTCACTCACGAACCCACTCACTCACCTACTCACTCACCCACCTACCTACTCACTAACCCACTCAATAATCCACCTACCCTCTCACCCACCTACCCACTCACTCACTAACCCACTCACTCACTCACCCACACACTCACCCACCTACCCACTCACTCACGCACTCACCCACCTACCCACTCACTCACCCACCTACCCACTCACTCACCCACCTACCAACTCACTCACCCACCTACACACTCACTCACCCACTCACTCACTCACTCACCCACTCACCCACCCACTCACCCACCCACTCACCCACTCACCCACCCACTCACCCACCCACTCACCCACCTACCCACTCACTCACCCACCCACCCACTCACCCACCCACCCACTCACCCACCTACCCACTCACTCACCCACCCACCCACTCACTCACTCACCCACCCACTCACCCACTCCCCGCATGTCTCTCTCTCCCCGTCATTGCAGGCCCGGCAGTGTCCTGGCATCCTCGAACGTGAGTGGCTACAGCCTCACCGACTCCGAAGTCACTACCTTGACCTCTTCTGCCATTGACGCTTTGATAGCGGCCGGAGTTCCGGTCGTCCGGGACTTCAACATCAACGGTACGTGGTGAGAGATGGGGAGGGGGGTTATGAGATGTTGACTACCTCGCCTGGTGCGCAGGAGGTCGTGGGTTCAATCCAAATCCTGACTCTGTCCCATTGATGACCGTCCGCAGGTACCACCACTAACGTCACCACTGAGAGGCTTAATGAAATCTTAAATCAATCGAAGGTGAGTATCATTACCACCACCACCATCATCATCATCATCTCCACCACCACCATTACCACCACCACTATAGTCACCACCATCACCATCATCACCATCGACACCAGAACCACCATCACCATCATCACCACCATTATCACCATCATTACCACCACCATCATCACAATCACCATCATAACAATCACCACCATCACCAACAACACCACCACTATCACCAACACCAATGTCCGCACCATTCGCCAGTAAGTGACGGTGATGTCACCACGGCGCCTGTGCCAGGCTAGGTGCACTTTGAGGCCACGTGAAGTGTCAAAGGCTCGCTGCTGACAGGAGGTCACGGGGCAGACCCAGCAGGTGCCACGCGTCGACTGACTGAGATGACCGAGATGACTGGCTGATGCACCACCTGTGCCCCCTACTGTGCCAACCTGCTGTGCTTTAGCCACCCGGCGCTCTGCTTGTTGTTGTGAGCGTCGCTCCTCCGCCCTCCGTTGTTGGAGGGCGACTGCCTCCAACTGCCCAGTAGCTCTATCTGGCCGAACAAAAGCTGTTTATGCATGCGGTGGCTGGACATGCGGGCTACATGACCCAGCCAATAAAGACTTGCCTGCCGGAGGGGTTCACCGATGGGAATGTGTCCAGATCTTTCAAGGATTTATGAGCTCGTTACACAATCCAGCCTGCAGATTTAACCCAGGAGGGATCGTAGGCATGCCAGACTGAAAGTTTCTAACCAGCGCAGATGTTCCATTACGGGGGTCCACGTTTTGCAAATGTAGAGAAGGGAGGGAATGACTGTGGCCGAGAAGACCCAAAATTTAGTGTGGAGCGACAGACCAGGTAGCTTCCACACATCATTGCACATCTGATGAAAATATAATGCTGCTCAACTGATTCGGAGTGAGACATCTCGTGTTAAACCAGAGCTGGTCATGAGCACACTGCCCAGGTATGGGAAACTCTCCACTCTCTCCACAACTGCTCCATCACCAATTGTGAGTTGTGGGGGTGGAGTGTCTGATGGTATAAAATACCCAGGCAGGTGCTTAGTTTTGGTGGGGCTGATGGTAAGGCCCACCTGTTATTGGCACGCTCCAGGTTCAGCAGCAACACCTCCAACTCCTCCTCTGAGTAAGCAGCAATTATCAAATCATTGGCATACATAACGTGGTTGACCAATATGGAGCCATTTGGACCGCACCGGGCATCAGTCAGCCTCCTGACAAGCCATAGAAGGCTTCGTGAACTACGTGCTCGAAAAATATGTTACATAATGTTGGAGCCAGAGGACATCAATGTCGCACCCCAAGGTGAACAGGAAAAGGCTCTGACTCCCAGCCACGTAGCTTTACCTGGGCCAGCTCACCATCATGAAGGTCCTTAATGATCGTGAGCAGAGGGTCAGGGACTCCAAAAATGTGAAGAACAACCCAGAGCCCAGGCTGACTGATGGAATAGGCCTTGACCAGGTCAATAAAGCAGAGATGTAGGTCTTGTTGGAATTCCCTACACCTCTGCTGTAGCAAACGGACAGAAAATATGGCATCTGTGCAGGACCGCCCTTTCCTGCAACCACATTGGGGCTCCACAAGCCTCCCCTCAGCGTGCCTAGCAAGGCGATGTTGAGTAATCCTTGCCAAGACCTTTCCCGGCACACTGAGGAGTGAGATGCCCCTGTAGTTGTTACAGTCTGTGCGGTCTCCCTTCTTAAAGAGGGGGACCACCAGGGCATCCTTCCAATCCTGCGGAACCTGTCCAGTGGTCCAGATTTTAGGTATGATATCATGTAGTGCACTCTGTGCACAAACGCCACTCTCAGCATTTCGCTTGGGTGATCATCTCTGCCCGGTGCCTTTCCTCGTCTCAGACTCTGGATCGCCTTCAGTACTTCCTCAACAGATGGCACCTCAGCCAGCCACTCACAGGGGGTGACTTCTTCTTCCAATATTTCAGGCACCGCAGCCTCAGCAGGGTCATCCCCACTTTGTCGCACGATGTTTTCCATGTGGAGGGATTTCATCTCCCCCAGGACTGCACAGGAATGCTCAGCAAAATCTGCAAACCTGTTCCTGGGGGTCGGAGATTGGATCACAGTTCTTTCCCCTAATGATGGTGATAGGTGTGGCACTGCAGGTTACTTTTTTGATGAAATTGAAGAGTGATTTGTGATCGTTGGCTGCTGAGACAAACTCTACTCCTCAGCAATCCGTGACCACCCCCACCTCTCCTTCTCAAGAACCTCACTGACCACTACACTACACTATACACTACACTATAAACTACACTATAATCTACACTACTATACACTACACTATACACTACTATACACTACACTAAACACTACTATACACTACACTACTATACACTACACTACTATACACTACACTATACACTACTATATACTACACTACTATACACTACACTATGAACTACTATACACTACACTACTATACACCACACTATACACTACTATACACTACACTATACACTACTATACACTACACTATACACTACACTACTATACACGACACTACTATACACTACACTATACACTACTATACACTATACTACTATACACTACACTATACACTACTATACACACACTATACACTACTATAGACTACACTACTATACACTACACTACTATAAACTACACTACTATACACTACACTACTATACACTACACTACTATACACCCTACTATTGTACACTACACTATAAATTACACTATACACTACACTACTATACACTGTAATATACACTACACTATACACTAAACACTACACTATACACTACAATACTATACACTACACTATAAACTACACTACTATACACTGCACTACTATACACTACACTATACACACTATAAACTACACTACACTATACACTACACTACTATACACTACACTATAAACTACACTACTATACACTGCACTACTATACACTGCACTACTATACACTACACTACTATACACTACACTATACACTACTATACACGACACTATAAACTACACTACAATACACTATATACTATACACGACACTACTATACACTACACTATACACTACACTACTATACACTACATTATACACTACTATACACTACACTACTATACACTACACTACTATAAACTACACTATACACTACACTATACACTACACTATAAACTACACTACTATACACTGCACTACTATACACTACACTATACACGACACTATAAACTACACTCTACACTACACTATACACTACACTCTACACTACACTATACACTACACTACACTCTACACTACACACTACTATACACTATACACTACTATAAACTACACTATACATTACACTGTATATGCATCTCTCACCTCCCCACAGGATTTACAAAACCAGCCTAAGCAAAAGGTGGAGAAGGCGGTTCCCATCCTGCTGCAAAACCTCACCATGCAGACGAACCCTGCGGGGGGCAGCCTCACCCCCGACAGCATCCGCTCTGCGAGCGAGGCGCTGCGTCTGATCACGATGGCGACCCAGAACAAGAGCATCGTCTTCGGCAAGCAGGTGGCGGAGGTGAGCCCCAGTGTGCCGTGGTGTAGTGTATAGTGTAGCGTAGAGTGTAGTGTAGAGTGTAGTGTAGTGTGTAGTGTAGTGTATAGTAGTGTAGTGTGTAGTGTAGTGTATAGTAGTGTATAGTGTAGTGTGTAGTGTAGTGTATAGTGTGTAGTGTATAGTAGTGTAGTGTATAATGTAGTGTATAGTAGTGTATTATATAGTGTAGTGTACAGTGTAGTATATAGTGTAGTGTATAGTAGTGTATAGTAGTGTAATGTATAGTGTAGTGTATAGTAGTGTATAGTAGTGTAGTGTATAGTGTAGTGTATAATGTAGTATATAGTAGTGTAGTGTATAGTAGTGCAATGTATAGTGTAGTGTATAGTAGTGTAGTGTGTAGTGTATAGTAGTGTAGTGTATAGTGCAGTGTATAGTAGTGTAGTGTATATTAGTGTAGTGTATAGTAGTGTAGTGTATAGTAGTGTAGTGTATAGTGTAGTGTACAGTGACTTTCCCCGCCGTGCCACCTCCCGACAGAGCTTCCTCGTCACAGCGAGCAACTTGCTGGCGACAAGCAACTTGCCCTCCTGGAAGTCGCTGCAGACGCTGAATGAGTCGGACAGCGCCGACCTCCTCGGCAACGTGGAGACTTTCGTGACGAGGATGAACACCACGAACCTCGCCACGGGCACACGTGAGCATGTGGGCGGGTGTGGGGGTGGGATGAAGATACTGGGATATACGGGGCGACACGGGGAGACACACGGGGGAGACACGGGGAGACACACGGGGGAGACACTTGGAGACACACGGGGGAGTCAACGGGAGTCATCGGGAGAGACACGGGGAAATATCGGGATATACGGGGAGCCATTGGGGGAGATACAGGGGAGACATGAGGAGACACGGGGAGACACAGGGAGACACTGGGAGATACGGGGAGACATCGGAAGAGACTGGAAGATACTGGGAGACAGGGGGAGACAAGGGGAGACACTGTGAGACACTGTGAGACACGGGGAGACACTGGGAGACACTTGGAGACATTGGGAGACACTGGGAGACACTGGGAGACACTGGGAGACACGGGGAGACACGGGGAGACACTGGGAGACAGGGGGAGACACTGGGAGACACGGAGATACACTGGGAGACACTGGGCGACAGGGGGAGAAAGGGGGAGACACTGTGAGACACGGGGAGGACACTGGGAGACACTGGGAGACACGGGGAGACACTGGGAGACACGGGGAGACAGGGAGAGACACTGGGAGATAGGGGGAGACACTGGGAGACACGGGGAGACACGGGGAGACACTGGGAGACAGGGGGAGACAGTGGGAGACACTGTGAGACACGGGGAGACACTGGGAGACACTTGGAGACACGGGGAGACACTGGGAGACATGGGGAGACACTGGGAGTCACTGGGAGACAGGGGGAGAGACTGGGAGACATGAGGAGACACTGGGAGACACGGGGAGACACGGGGAGACACGGGGAGACACTGGGAGACATGGGGAGACACTGGGAGATAGGGGAGACACTGGGAGACACGGGGAGACACTGGGAGACACTGGGAGACACTGGGAGACAGGGGGAGACAGTGGGATACACTGTGAGACACGGGGAGACACTGGGAGACATGGGGAGACACTGGGAGACACTGGGAGACACTGGGAGACACGGGGAGACACGGGGAGACACTGGGAGACAGGGGGAGACACTGGGAGACACGGAGATACACTGGGAGACACTGGGAGACAGGGGGAGAAAGGGGGAGACACTGTGAGACACGGGGAGACACTGGGAGACACTGGGAGACACTGGGAGACACTGGGAGACACGGGGAGACAGGGGGAGACACTGGGAGACAGGAGGAGACACTGGGAGACACTGGGAGACACGGGGAGACACGGAGAGACACTGGGAGACACGGGGAGACACGGGGGGACACTGGGAGACAGCGAGAGAGACTGGGAGACATGAGGAGACACTGGGAGACAGCGAGAGAGATTGGGAGACACGAGGAGACACTGGGAGACAGGGGGGGAAATGTGGAGGCTCAGATAGACAGGTACAGACACTGGGAGACACTGAGAGACATGGGGAGATACGGGGAGACACGGGGGAGACACTAAGAGACACGGGGAGACACGCGTAGAATCAGGGAGACGCTGGACGGCACCAGGAGAAAAATTCCCTCGACCAAGGGGAGAGAGAGAGACGCAAACTCCAAATACACAACAGGTGTCAGGGTCCGGGATCGAACCCACGACCTCCTGCGTACCAGGGTAGGTAGTTAACATCTCCTAGCCACCGTGGTGTTCGGGTCCGGGAACGAACCCACGACCTCCTGTAAACCAGGCAATGTAGTCAACATCTCAATATCGAACCCACCACCTCCTACATACCAGGCGAGCTAGTTAACATCTCCTAGCCACCGTGGTTTTAGGGTCCAACATCGAACCCACGACTTCCTGTAAACCAGGCGATGTCGTCACCATCTCAACATCAAACCCACGACCTCCTGTAAACCAGGCGATGTCGTCACCATCTCAACATCGAACCCACGACCTCCTGTAAACCAGGCGATGTCGTCACCATCTCAACATCGAACCCACGACCTCCTGTAAAGCAGGTGATGTCGTCACCATCTCAACATCGAACCCACGACCTCCTGCGTACCAGGCGAGGCAGTCACCATCTCCTGCACGTCCCCCCCCTTCCCTCTCCTCCCGCTCACCGATTTCCCTCCCCCCCGAAGGTGCCGGTGCCGACGTCCCGTCGACGTTCAACATAACCAGCGCCAACGTGCGGCTGCTGGGCACCGTCCTCGTCAGGGCCGGCGCTGCCCAGGGAGGCAACTACTCCAAGGTGTTCGCGGGCGACGGAGTCGCCGGGGAGACTGCAGTGACGATCGGTGAGGAGCAGCTGAACAACGTCACTAACGACGGCGGCGGCAGCGGCGGCACCTACGTCGTGAGCATGCTCTTCACGTGAGTCGCTCGCTCACTCATCCACTCACTCAGACACTCACTCACTCACCCACTCGCTCAGCCACTCACTCACTCACCAACTTTCTCATTCAGCCACTCACTCAGCCACTCACTCAGCCCCTCACTCAGCCACTCACTCACCCACCCACTCACTTACTCACTCACCCACTCACTCACTCACCCACTCACTCACTCACTCACCCACTCAATCAGCCCCTCACTCACCCACTCACTCACCCACCCACTCACTTACTCACTCACTCACTCACCCACTCACTCACTCACTCACCCACTCACTCACTCACTCACCCACTCACTCACTCACTCACTCACTCACCCACTCACTCACCCACTCACTCACTCACTCACTCACCCACTCACTCACCCACTCACTCAGCCACTTACTCACTCACTCACCCACTCACTCACTCACTCACCCACTCACTCACCCACTCACTTAATCACTCACTCAGCCACTCACTCACCCACTCACTCAGCCACTTACTCAGCCACTTACTCACTCTCCCACTCACTCACTCACCCACTCACTTACCCACTCACTTAATCACTCACTCAGCCACTCGCGCACCCACCCACTCAGCATTAACCACACAAAGCGTATATTATATTATCCGAACCGGTTGGGGGCAGTCACCCTCCAACAACAACGGAGGGCGGAGGAGCGACGCTCACAACAACGAGCGGAGCGCCGGGTGGCTAAAGCACAGCAAGTTGGCACAGTAGGGGGCACAGGTGGTGCATCAGCCAGTCGTCTCAGTCATCTCAGTCAGTCGACCCGTGGCACCTGAGTCTGCCCCGTGATCTCCTGCCAGCGGGCGTTCGACACTTCACGTGGCCTCAAGGTGCACTTGGCCTGGCACAAGCGTTGTGGTGACGTCACCGCCACTTAGTGGCGAATGGCGGTTGTTGTTGTTGTGTGTGTCTGTGTGTGTGTGTATGTGTGTGGGTCTATGTGTGTGTGTTGATGTGTGTGTATCTGTGTGTCTGTGTCTCTGTGTGTGTATGCGTGTGTGTTGTGTCTGTGTGTGTGTGTATGTGTGTGTGTGTCTGTGTGTGTGTGTATGTGTGTGTGTGTCTGTGTGTGTGTGTCTGTGTGTGTGTGTCTGTGTGTGTGTTTGTGGGACGGGTGGACGGGGCGTACAGGACCTTGGCTGGAGTCCTGCCTCTCCGGCTGACCCCCGACCTGAACGGCTCCGCTGGCTCCACTGGCTCCGTGTCGAGCCGGGTCGTGGGGAGCCACATCCTCAGCACCGTCGTGAGCAACCCGAGGAACTGGACGGGCGTCACGGACATCGTCCTGCGCTTCCCGCTCACGGTGGCCAGCAATGGCAGTGGCAACGGCAACGTCGTCCAATGCACCTTCTGGGACACACAGGTGGTGGTGGTGGGGGTGGTGGTGGTGGTGGTGGGGGTGGTGGTGGGGTGGTGGTGGTGGGGTGGTGGTGGTGGTGGTGGGGGTGGTGGGGGTGGTGGTGGGGGTGGTGGGGGGGTGGTGGGGGGGTGGTGGGGGGGGTGGTGGGGGTGGTGGTGGAGGTGGTGGGGGTGGTGGGGGTGGTGGTGGTGGTGGGGGTGGTGGTGTTGGTTGGGGTTGGGGGCATGACGACACACACGGTGCACACTAGGTAGACATTGACGACCTCACCTGGTACGCAGGAGGTCGTGGGTTCGATCCCGACCATGATGCCACCGTGTACCAGGCGAGGAAGCCAACATCTCCTAGCCAGCGTGGGGCGTCAGGGTACGTGGTCGAACCCACCACCTCCTGCGTACCAGGCGAGGTCGTCAACATCTCCGAGCCACCCCGTCGGGCTCTCGTATCATTCAGACGCTGTCGCCTCGACAGACCTGGTTTTCACCTGAGAAGGGCTGCTTGCGTTGTGGCCGAAACGTCGTGAGAATTATTTTATTGTTTTATTTTTATTATTTTATTATTTTATTACTTCCCTTCTACGTGACTTTACCGAAAGAACCAAGAAGAAGACTCTCGTATCATCTCCGTGACTCACGGCCCCCCTGCCCCCCCCCCTCTCCTGCCCACCCCCCAGTATGACAACGGGCGGGGCGGCTGGTCCGGCGTGGGCTGCCAGCTGACGTCCAACGTCACCGTCGGCAACGCGACGTCCTTCTCCTGCCGCTGCAACCACACCACCTCCTTCTCCATCCTCGTCTCCCCCGGCGGCGACCTCGTGGACGACCCGAACCTCTCGATCGTCTCCTACGTCGGCGTCGGCATCTCGATGTTGTCCCTGGTGGCCGTCCTCGCCATCGAGGCCATCACCTGGCGCCCGTCGGTGTCCAGCGGCCGCGCCGCCCGGCGCTCCAACGGGCGCCTCCGCCACCTCATCCTCGTCAACGTGTGCACGTCGCTCCTCTTTGCCGACGTCTGGTTCATCGTGGCCGCCTCTCCCGACGCCCTCGCCAGCCCGGCGCTCTGCACAGCCGCCGCCTTCTTCGTCCACCTGGGCTACCTCGCCCTCTTCTTCTGGATGCTCTGCGAAGGGTTCCTCCTCGTCTACATCGTCGTCGTCGTCTTTGAGCGCTTCGTCGCCCGCAGACTCCGCGCCGCGGCCTTCACCGTCGGCTACGGCGTCCCCATGGTCATCGCCGTGGTGGCCGTCGCGGCGACGTACCCCCGCGGGGCCTACCTGCGCGACGGAGCCTGCTGGCTCGACTGGGAGCACGGCAGGACGCTGCTCGCGTTCGTGGTGCCGGCCTTCGCCGTGCTTGCCGCCAACCTCACCGCGCTCGTCGTCGTCCTGGCCAAGGTGGTGCGGAGGAGGTCCGCGGTCGTCTCGGGGAACCCCGACGTGAACGTGCGGCTAGTCGCCCGGAGCATCGGGGTGCTCACGCCGCTGCTCGGAGTCACGTGGGGGCTCGGGATCTTCGCATTCAGCGCCGGGGGCAGGGCCAGCTACGTACTGCACTACCTCTTCGCCATCCTCAACTCGCTGCAGGTGCGGGGCGAGCGAGCGCGGGGAAGTTGCTGTTGTAGGTGGTTGTTGCTGTTTGTGGTTGTTGTTGTTGTTGTTGATTTGCGCTGTCGCGATGGGGGTTGGGTCGCCGCGGGTGCGAACGTCTGCGTCCTGAAACCCCCTCCAACCCACGGCGCTGCCAGTAAGGTCTGTCATCTTCTTGGTTCTTTCGGTAAAGTCACGTAGAAGGGAAGTGATATAATAATAAAAATAAAACATAATAAAATAATTCTCACGACGTTTCGGTTACAACACAAGCAGCCGTCTTCAGGTGAAGAATGAGACACTGCCAAGCTTGGAGCTTATATATAAGCTGGGTTGGATGTGGAACAAGAGCACCTTAACAAAAGAATGTGCATGTCAAGAGGAATTTAGCATATTCATGGGTAATGCGTAGGAGGTGGGCGGGGGGGGGGGTTTCAAAGTCATATTATGCCCATGCATTATGCAGGATCAGCAGCACCAAAGGGATGGGAGCAGGGGGTAGCATTAACAAATGGAGGGAATGTTAATAGTATGTACAAGCAATGAAACATGTCCATGGGAGAGCGGTGGCAGGGGACCCGCAGCAGAGCAAATAATGCATTCCCTGTGGAGAACACAAGATACACAGTTAATGCCAGTGAGTGGACTGCGGTCTGAAAGTCACCGTAAACGTGAACAACAACCAGTTAAGATCCGAAATGGTTTATTATGTCCTTCCAATGATTGCTGAGCCAGAATCCATCTTCTCGGTTGAAATTGTATCTGTGTTTGTATATGTGGATCGCCTCATGAACGAATCTCTCATGGTAGCCAGATGGCTTTCAGAGAACCTCTGTCTTGGAGAAGTCAATGTCATGTGAGCCCACTGAATTCTACCCATACGGATGCTTACCTAAAACCAGATTACCACCACCATCCATCCCAGAAGAATTTCCTCATTAAGACTCTACACCATAGAGCCCAATGCATCTCCGACCAGGAACACATTGCCAGTGAACTCAAGCACGTACGCCAAGCTCTCAAGGCTAATGGTTACTCCGACTACACAATCCGTAAAGCCATCACTCCAACCATCAAGAAGGATCCTGTTGAGGAGCCTTTCAAAACCATCACCTTACCCTACATTGCTGAGGGTCACAAAAAAGATCTCCAAAATCCTGATTAAACACAAGATTCAGGTCCGATTTAACACAGTACATAAAATCCGTGATCTGGTCCCGTCTGTAAAAGACGTGGTTCCAGACATACAGTACCCTGGCGTCTACAAACTAAGTTTCCTCTGTGGTAGCAGTTACATTGGAGAAACCAAACGACATGTCTTGGACCGCATCCGTGAACATAAAGCAGACCTGAAACACGGTAGGACAAACACCTCAGCCATGGCAGATCACTGTTACAATTCAGTGGGCTCACATGACATTGACTTCTCCAAGACAGAGGTTCTCTGCAAGCCGTCTGGCTACCATGAGAGATTCGTTCATGAGGCGATCCACATATACAAACACAGAGACAATTTCAACCGAGAAGATGGATTCTGGCTCAACAATCATTGGAAGGACGTAATAAACCATTTCGGATCTTAACTAGTTGTTGTTCACGTTTACGGTGACTTTCAGACCGCAGTCCACTCACTGGCATTAACTGTGTATCTTGTGTTCTCCACAGGGAATGCATTATTTGCTCTGCTGCGGGTCTCCTGCCACCGCTCTCCCATGGACATGTTTCATTGCTTGTACATACTATTAACATTCCATCCCTTTGTTAATGCTACCCCCTGCTCCCCTCCCTTTGGTGCTGCTGATCCTGCATAATGCATGGGCATAATATTACTTTGAACCCCCCCCCCCGCCCACCTCCTACGCATTTCCCATGAATATGCTAAATTCCTCTTGACATGCACATTCTTTTGTTAAGGCGCTCTTCTTCCACATCCAACCCAGCTTATATATAAGCTCCAAGCTTGGCAGTGTCTCATTCTTCACCTGAAGACGGCTGCTTGCGTTGTAGCCGAAACGTCGTGAGAATTATTTTATTATGTTTTATTTTTATTATTTTATTACTTCCCTTCTACGTGACTTTACTGAAAGAACCAATAAGATGAATCCCTGCAGTCACGAAAGCTTTAAATCGAAATTTAAGGTCTGTCATGTAAACAACGTGCCAATTAGTTACTAGTGTAGTGTAGCGTGTATTGTAGTGTTAGTGTATAGTGTAGTGTATAGTATAGTGTAGTGTATAGTAGTGTAGCGTATAGTGTAGTGTATCGTGCAGTACTGTATATTGTAGTGTAGTGTATAGTAGTGTAGTGTCGCGTATAGTGTAGTGTATAGTAGTGTAGTGTCGCGTATAGTGTAGTGTATAGTAGTGAAGCGTATAGTGTAGTGTATAGTGCAGTATATTGTAGTGTAGTGTGTATAGTAGTGTAGTGTATAGTGGAAATGAACTCGGAAAAAAGTAATATTTAAAAATACTTTTTTTAAGAACACGCTTTAATGAAATGTACCGTGCGAGTAATGGCAGAACTCCACGACTCCAGGAAGTGGGCCTGAAGCTTGCCACAAAGTAAGGGGCCGTGGTGATTTACAGCCAACGTCAGTTAAGCGTGGACAATTCTTAACATATACAAAAGATGTATATATATATATTTTTAATGATATAATATAGTATTGTCATTAATATGACATACGAATACTAAGTTTGCGGTCGATACCACATTGGGAAGTGGGTTAAAATAGTGAGTTTGTTGAAAGCGTGTAAAAAGATCGTTTAAAAATGTTAATTTTTTTATTTTTACAATAGAAAATGGTATTATGAACAGTATGACATAAGTATACTGAGTTTACAGTCGATACCACATTGGGAAGTGGGTTAAAATTGAGTTACAGGATTTGAGGATACGACAACAGACAGAGTGAGTTAAATAAAAGCGTGTAATAAAAATAGTTTCAGTTTTCAGTTTCATGTATCTGGTGTAGCCCTGTGAGCCATTTGGCTCTTGAATCGGGTGCAACCGCAACAAACAAAAAACAAAAACATGAACAAGAAGACATCTTAAAGTGACTATGTGTTGTTGGTTGTTTGACTTGCATCCCACTGGGATTTTTGCACACAGCGTTGGTGTACTGTGATTTTTTCTGCAATATTTTGCTGTCTTTTCTTGGATTTTTTGTTTGCACTTAGTCACATATTCACTTTAAGATGTTTTTTGTTCATGTTTTTGTTTTTTGTTTGTTGCGGTTGCACCCGATTCAAGAGCCGAATGGCTCACAGGGCTATACCTAATACATGAACTTGAACTTGAATGACATAGCTAAACCAAGTTTACAGTCGATACGACATTGGGAATACGGTTGAAATTGAGTTACAAGATTTTGGATACGACAACAACACGGTAAGTTAAATTAAAACGTGTAAAAAGTTTTAAAATATATGTTTTGGATTTTTTTTATGATAGAATATCGTGTTGTCATCAGTATGACGTAGCTATACGAAGTTTGCAGTCGATGGCACATTGGGAAGTGTGTACAAATTGAGTTACAAGATTTCTTTTTTGAGGATACGACAGCAGCGTACACCAACACTGTGTGCAAAAATCCCAGTGGGATGCAAGTCAAACAACAACAACCACAACCACAAGCCAACTTAGATTAACGCCATCAATAGACGAGTACCCGGCAGACATGATAGACACACATCGCCTCCAAGTCAAAGCGTGTGCGCCTCTGTGTGCCACACACAACGCTAGCAGCACTTGCCCCTACGGTCTGTTAATGCTACGCGGGGGACCTTTGTCTTTGTTCTTCTCGCCCCCAGGGACTCTTCATCTTGATCTTTAACTGCCTCCTCGACAAAGAGGTAAGTCGAAGACAATTCACTCACCTATAGACACTTCACTCTTGTTATAGAAACTTTACTTTGTTATATAGACATGTACACACAGAGACCCATAGACTCACCACCACCACACAGAGACCCATAGACTCACCACCACTACACAGAGACCCATAGACTCACCCACTACACAGAGACCCATAGACTCATCACCACTACACAGAGACCCATAGACTCACCACTACACAGAGACCCATAGACTCACCACCACTACACAGAGACCCATAGACTCATCACCACTACACAGAGACCCATAGACTCACCACTACACAGAGACCCATAGACTCACTACTACACAGAGACCCATAGACTCACCACCACTACACAGAGACCCATAGACTCATCACCACACAGAGACCCATAGACTCACCACCATTCAGAGACCCATAGACTTACCACCACTACACAGAGACCCATAGACTCATCACCACACAGAGACCCATAGACTCACCACCATTCAGAGACCCATAGACTTACCACCACTACACAGAGACCCATAGACTCATCACCACACAGAGACCCATAGACTCACCACCACACAGAGACCCATAGACTCACCACCACACAGAGACCCATAGACTCATCACCACACAGAGACCCATAAACTCACCACCACACAGAGACCCATAACTTACCACCACAGAGAGACACATAGACTCACCACCACACAGAGACCCATAGACTCATCACTACACAGAGACCCATAGACTCACCACCACACAGAGACCCATAGACACTAATTTCTAATCCTCTCTGCCCAGGTACGCAATGAGCTAAAGAAGAAGCTTGGACTGGGTACACAGAAATCGGTGAGTCGTGGTGCTGTCGCGATTGGCTCACAGAAAACATTGTATAGTGTAGTGAATAGTATAGTGAATAGTGTAGTGAATAGTGTAGTGTATTGTTTAGTGTATTGTAGTGTATAGTTTAGTGCATATTGGAGCGTATTGTTGTAGTGTATAGTAGTGTGTAGTGTAGGGTATAGTGTATAGTAGTGTATAGTGTACTGTGTAGTGTATAGTGTACTGTGTAGTGTATTGAAGTGGAGTGTATAGTAGTATGGTGTTAAATAGTGTAGTTTATAGTGTACTGTGTAGTGTATAGTAGTGTATAGTGTACTGTATAGCAGTGTAGTGTATAGCAGTTTATAGTAATGTAGTGTATAGTAGTGTATAGAAATGTATAGTTTAGTGCATAGTAGTGTAGTGTATTGTAGTGTAGTGTATCATAGTGTAGTGTATCGTAATGTAGTGCATAGTAGTGTATAGTGTAGTGGAAAGTGTAGTGTATAGTGTAGTGCAAAGTCTAGTCTAGTGTATTGTTGTGTATAGTAGTGTAACGTGTAGACTACAGTAGTGTGTAGTGTAGTGTATAGTGTAGTGTATAGTGTGTTGTATAGTGCAGTGTGTAGTGTATAGTATAGTGTGTAGTGTTTAGTGTAGTGTATAGTGTAGTGTCTAGTATAGAGTGTAGTGTATAGTGTAGTATGTAGTACTGTGTGTAGTGTATAGTGTAGTGTATAGTGCCTAGTATAGTGTGTAGTGTATAGTGTGTAGTGTATCATCGTCATTGTCGTCTTTCTCACTCCCTCCCTCCTCTCCCCTCTCTCCTCCCCACTCTGTCTGACAGAAGGGGACCAGCAGCACCGGTTTGGATCGAGTCAACCCTACAAAGTCTCACTGTGAGTATGCCTTCCATGGTGAATCTGATGGCTGGGTGTATGGAATTGATGTGGTCGAGGAATTGTTCTAGATCAGGCCGGCCATGTGGCCAGATGACAAAAGTGTCATCCCTGTACCTCTTCCATAAGGTCGGGCGTAGAGTGGCAGTCTGGATGGCGTCAAATTTCTCCATGAAAACGTTGGCTACAACCGGAGATAGGGGGGAGCCCATTGGGGTGCCCTCAGTTTGTTTGTAGAAAGTTCCATTCCACGTGAAGTATGTGTTGAGTAGTTCCTGACGGACGTACTCAGAGTCGGAGGTAAGTTAGGGGCTTTTGCCAGGGTTTATTAAAGCTGTTACAATAATACACAGCAGGGTACACAACTCCCAGGGGCTAGGGGTCCTACTCTGAGTCCGGGTCCCTGCCGGCTAGCTCCAGTCTCTCTCTCTCTCGTGTCGGATCGTGGACTCTGCCGACTCCACCGACTGGAGAGAGAAGCACCTCTACGGCTACCACCGGCTTCTCCCCAGACACCCTTTTCGTTCCCTCTCTCTACTCACTGGTTCCCCCTTCACCCTGCTTACTTTACCCATTCCCACAGTGACCCCGCTTACGTCACGGGGTATCCCTTAAGTACCCTAGGAGACATGACGTCATCACACTGAACGGCACACCTGACGTCACATCCCCATTTTACTCCTCTACATATGTATTGGTTAAGCAGTGTCTCACCAAGGGGGGTACCTCAGTATTCAGTCCTTGATGAACCAAGTCTTCAATGATTGCGATGGTGTCAGGTACAGGAACTTTGATGAATAAGGAAACCACATCAAAACTGAAAAGCAGGTCGTCTGGGGACAGGGACATATCCTTGATTGTCGATACCAGGTGAGTAAAGTTTAGTACCACAGAGGTGGTTTTTTCCAGTTTTTGGATGTCCTAATTAAAAGGAGACCTGATGGTTCAATGAGCCACTCTGTCTACAGGAAAGCTACCCATACGGATGCTTACCTAAAACCAGATTACCACCACCATCCATCCCAGAAGAATTTCCTCATCAAGACTCTACACCATAGAGCCCAATGCATCTCCGACCAGGAACACATTGCCAGTGAACTCAAGCACGTACGCCAAGCTCTCAAGGCTAATGGTTACTCTGACTACACAATCTGTAAAGCCATCAATCCAACCATGAAGAAGGATCCTCTTGAGGAGCCATTCAAGACCATCACCTTACCCTACATTGCGGGGGTCACAAAAAAGATCTCCAAAATTCTGAATAAACACGAGATCCAGGTCCGATGCAACACAGTACATAAAATCCGTGATCTGGTTCCGTCTGTAAAAGATGTGGTTCCAGACATACAGTACCCTGGCGTCTACAAACTAAGTTGCCTCTGTGGTAGCAGTTACATTGGAGAAACCAAGCGACATGTCTCGGACCGCATCCGCAAACATAAAGCAGACCTGAAACACGGTAGGACAAACACCTCAGCCATGGCAGACCATTGTTATAATGCAGTGGGCTCACATGGCATTGACTTCTCAAAGACGGAGGTTCTCTGCAAGCCATCTGGCTACCATGAAAGACCCGTTCATGAGGCCATCCACATATACAAACACAGAGACAATTTCAACCGAGAAGATGGACTCTGGCTCAGAAATCATTGGAAGGATGTAATAAACTATTAATTCCGCTGTTGATATGTAAACTCCTTTGTCAAGGCGCTCTCCTCCCCAACCCAGCTTAAATATACGCTGCCAAGCTTGGCGGTGTTCATTGGGACGCTGTCTTTCCGACAGCTCTGCTTCTTCACCTGAGGACGGCTGCTTGTGTTGTGGCCGAAACGTCGTGAGAATTTTTTTCTTTTTTTATGTTTCATTTTTTATTATAAGACGATGAATCCCTGCAGTCATGAAAGCTTCAAATCGAAATCTCATAGCCACCATGAGCGTTCGTGTCTGGGATCGAACTCACTACCTCCGGCGTACCAGGCGAGGTAGTCAACATCTCAAAATAGAACCCACGACCTCCTGCGTACTAAGGTGAGGTAGTCAATATCTCAACTTCGAACCCACGATCTCCTGCTTACCAGGCGAGGCAGTTAACATATCAGCATCGATCCCACGACCTCCTGCGTACCAGGCGAAGCAGTCAACATCTCACCATCAAACCGACGACCTCCTGCGTACCAGGCGAGGTAGTCAACATCTTAGCATCGAACCCACGACCTCCTGCGTACCAGGCGAGGTAGTCAACATCTCAACATCGAACCCACGACCTCCTGCGTACCAGGCGAGGTAGTCAACATCTCAACATTGAACCCACGACCTCCTGCGTACCAGGCGTGGTAGTCAACTTTCAACATCGAACCCACGACCTCCTGCGTACCAGGTGAGGTAGTTAACATCTCAACATCGTATCCACGACTTCCTGCATAGCAGGCGAGGTAGTTGACGTCTCAACATGGAGAGAGAGCGAGACGGACACTCCGGAGATGGAGACTTCTCTCTAGAGGCAGAGTGAGAATTAGCAAGTCAGGATGAGGAACTGCACCCGGTTTGGTAATCACATGGTCACTTATCCACTCACCTACTCACTCACCTACTCACTGACCTACTCCCTCACTCAACATCATACCTCCTACCACACTCACCCAGCTACTCATTCATCTACTCACTAACCCACCCACCTACCTACCCACTCATTCACCCACCTACCGAATCACTAATCCACTCACCCACCCAATAACCCATCCCACTCACCCACTCACTCAGCAACCTACCCACTCACTAACCCACTCACTCACCCACTCACCTACTCACCCACCCACCCACTCACCCACTCACTTCAGCCACCTACCCACTCACGAACCCACTCACTCACCCACTCACCCACCTACCTACTTACTAATCCACTCAATCACCCACCTACCCACTCACCCACCCACTCACCTACTCAGCCACCCACTCACCCACCCACTCACCCACTCACTCAACAAGCTACTCACTCACCTACCCACTCACTCACTCAAAAAGCCACTCACTCACTCCCTCACCTACTCACTGACCTACTCACTCACTCACTCACCCACCCACCCACTCACTCACTCAGCCACTCACTCACCTACCCACTCATTCACCCACTCACTCGCCTACTAACTCACTCACCCACTCGCTCATCCACTCACATACTCGATCACCTACTCACTCACCCACTCACTAACAAGCCACTCACTCACGTACTCACCTACCAACTCATTCACTCACCCACTCATCTTCTCACTCACTCATCCACCGACCTACACACTCACCCACTCACTTACCCAATCACTCACCCACCCACTCGCTCACACACTCATTCACTCACCAACACACTCATACTCACTCACCCATTCACTCACCCAACCACTCATTCACTCACTCACTCACCCAATCAGTCACTCACTCACCTACTCACACACACACTCACTCACCTATTCACTCACTCACCTACCTAGTCACCCACTTACTCACCCACTCACATACTCACTCACCTACTCACACACTCACACAGTCACTCACCCACCCACCCATGCACCCACTCACTCGCTCAATCACCTCCTCACTCACTCACCTGCTCACTAACCTATTGACGCACACACTCACCTACTCACTCACCTACTCACTCACATACTCACTCATCTACTCACACACACACTCACCTACTCACTCACACACTCACATACTCACTCACCCACCTACCCACTCACTCATCCACTGCCTCACTCACCCACTCACTTACTCACTCACCTACTCACTCACCTACTCACTCACCTACTCACTCAAGACAAAAAACGAAACACCGACTTATCTCTCCCTTCTTTCTCCCTTATCTCTCCCTTATCTATCCCTTATCTCTCAATGATCTCTCCCTTATCTCTCCCTTAACTCTCTCTTATGCCTTTCTCTCTCCCCCACAGCTTCCGAGAGCAGAGAACCGGAGATGAAGGTTCACTCGAAACGTCCGTCCAGAAAAGACTCCATCAAGTTTCTGAATGTCTCCTCCGACTACGAAACTCTGAACAGTGGCTTGTGAGCGGGGAGAAAGCAGGGGAGGAGGTGATGGAGGAGTTGGAGATGAAATTGGTGGAGGTGGACGTGGTGGTGGTGGATTGGGAGTCTGCCCCAATAGCCCGCGATCACAAATCGCTATTTAACTGCATCACAAAAGTAACCTGCAGCGTCACACCTATCGCCATCATTAGGGGACAGAACGGCGGTCCGATCTCCGACCCCCCCAGAAAGAGGTTTTGTCAAATTCTTTGGGTCTTTCGGTGAAGTCAGGTAGATGGGTTCAAGAGAAAATAACAAAAACAACAACGACGTGTCGATCGCAACGCAACCGCTCATCATCTTCCTGATCTTCCTGATGACGACCGCTGGCTTTGCGATCGAAACGTCGTAGTTTTTTTTTGCTATTTTCTTTGATCCCATCTACGTGACTTTACCGAAAGACCCAAAGAATATGAATTCCTGCAGTCACGAAAGCTTTAAGCCAAACGTTTATGTCAGATGTTGCTGAGCAATTCTGCGAGGTCCTTGGTGGAGGGGGAAACCCCTCAGCCTTTAAAACAACACGGGGTAAAGTGGGATATGACCCTGCTGAGGGGCTGCGGTGCCTCAAATATTGGAGGAAGATGTCACCCCTTGTGAGTGGCTGGCTGAGGTGCCATCTGTTGAGGGAATACTGAAGGCGTTCCAGAGTCTGAGACTATGATCTGGTAATTGCTGCACACTCAGGAGGAGTTGGAGGCGCTGCTGCTGAACCTGGAGCGTGCCACTAAGAGGTGGGGCCTTACCATCAGCCCCACCAAAACTAAGCATTTGCCTGGGAATTTTGTCAGACAATCCACCCCCACAACTCCCAATTGGTGATGGGGCAGTTGTGGAGAAATTGGAGAGTTTCCCATACCTGGGCAATGTGCTCATGACCGGCTACGTTTTGACAGCAGAGGTCTCACTCCGAATCAGTCGAGCGGCATTATCTTTTCATCGGTTGTGTAACGCTGTGTGGAAGCGACCTGGTCTGTCGCTCCACACACAGCTTCGGGTCTTCTCGGCCATGGTCATTCCCTCTCTTCTTTTTGCTTGGAAAACAACTTAGAAACATTTAGGCTGGCCTGCCTACGATCAATCCTGGATTTAACCAGGCTGTATTATGTGAGGAGCTCACAAATCCTTGAAAGATTTGGAACAATCCCATCAGTGAGCTCCTCCGGCAGGCAAAGCTGCGTTGGCTGGGCTATGTAGCCCGCATGCCCAGCCACCGCATGCCTTAACAGCTTTTGTTCGGTCGAATAAAGGGGGCTAAATAGGCGCGGCAAGGGCTAGAGAAGAGATGGAGTGATGTGGTACAGGAGGACGTGTAGCTGAGTGGACTTTCCGATGACTGGAACCAGCGGTGTCAAGATCAGCCTCTGTGGAGGAGGCTCGTGAAGGACGCTACTGGGCAGTTGGAGGCAGTCGCCCTCCAGCAACAACTGAGGGGGGAGGAGCGACGCTCACAACAACGAGCGGAGCGCCGGGTGGCTAAAGCACAGCAAGTTGGCACAGTAGGGGGCACAGGTGGTGCATCAGCCACTCGTCTCAGTCATCTCAGTCAGTCGACCCGTGGCACCTGCTGGGTCTGCCCCGTGACCTCCTGCCAGCGGGCGTTCGACACTTCACGTCGTAGCCTCAAGGTGCACGTGGCCTGGCACAAGCGTCGTGGTGACGTCACCCCCACTTAGTGGCGAATGGCGGTTGTTGTTGTTGTTGTGGGTTTATGAATGCGTCGTTAAACCCGCCACCACCCGATATGTTTCTATCAGTGAGCGTTTTGCCACGTAAACGAAACGGGCGGCCAACTCGTTACTTGTACAGCAACGCGCAGATTAAAACCCCGCGACACACATTCACTATTCGAGCAACACGTGCGGCGTTTCGGCCCGGTGATTTCAACGACCAGCATAATCATCATCCATCCAGCATCACCATCATCATCCATCATCATCACCACCAGCATCACCATCATCATCATCATCTTCATCCATCATCATCAATCTTCATCCATCCAGCATCACCATCATCACCACCAGCATCATCATCCATCCAGCATCATCATCAATCATCATCCATCATCATCATCCATCATCATCACCACCATCATCATCCATCATCATTCATCACCACCACCATCATCTTCATCCATCATCCATCATCACCACCATCATCTTCATCCATCATCCATTATCATCACCACCATCATCATCTTCATCCATCATCACCATCAACATCATCAGATGGATATCCGCAGAGTTGTTGGAAAAATCCTCCTCCTGCTCCCGTTCCGTTCTTCCTAAAGTCGTGTTTTGTTTGTTTGTTTAAGAGTTAGCACCGCGGGACGGTGAGGCGATTTGTAAGTTTCCGCGCGAACGTTATTTTTACGCTGGAACATATATTATTATAGGGACTCCTCCACTTGTATTTGACTTACGAACTTTGATAGATACGCACAGACCTTGCCCGAATGTCCAGTTGCAGTTGATCGGACTGATAGCGAGTCGTAAGTTCAACCGGCCAGAGTAACAGATGGCGGTGGAGGTGGCATCTACATCTGCAGAACGTGAAGAACCAGTGGCATTTACATCTGCAGAACGTGGAGAACTAGTGGCATCTACATCTACAGAACATGAAGAACCAGTGGCATCTACATCTGCAGAACATGAAGAACCAGTGGCATCTACATCTGCAGAACATGAAGAACCAGTGGCATCTACATCTGCAAAACGTGAAGAACCAGTGGCATATACATCTGCAGAAAGTGAAGAACCAGTGGCATCTACATCTGCAGTACATGAAGAACCAGTGGCATCTACATCTGCAGTACGTGAAGAACTAGTGGCATCTACAGAACATGAATAACCAGTGGCATCTACATCTACAGAACATGAAGAACCAGGGGCATCTACATCTACAGAACATGAAGAACCAGTGACATCTACATTCACAGGGGACTCTACAACTTTTAAAGCCATTCCCGCGTGTGTAGTGCACACTCCGCACACCACGTTTGGACTCGACAGGAGATTACGTTGGACAAATCAACCTACGATCACAGACCTCTGGAACCCAGCTCGTTGTTACGTAAAGGTGGTCTCCCGACAGTAATTTTTACTTTTATTACCTAACAAGGGGGGAGCAGGGGGGGGGGCGTCCATTAGTTGCGTCGCCCGCGATGTCAGAACATCGCGACGATGCGATACCACCGTCACGATTATTATGATATAGTAGTAGGTTTTTACCCTTTCAACTGGTACAAAACTGACACCTTTATACAAGGCATCATGTTTGCAATAACCGCAACACAAGCAGTCAAAATGCAAACAAAAAGAAACAACTCTGATAATGGTAATGATATGCACTGTCCTTGAAGTTGATTGACTTCTAGGACAGTGCATATCATTATCAGAGTTGTTTCTTTTTGTTTGCGGTTATTACAAACATGATGCCTTGTATAAAGGTGTCAGTTTTGTACCAGTTTAAAGGGTAAAAACCTACTACTATATTTTGCCACTGGTAAAGGAGGTCTCATAGTGTATTATTATGATCCTAATAATATTAACGGGAACTTTCTTGCCAGTTACAAAATAAAACAATAGGGTATTTTCTAACCATTTCTGGAAATAAAATAGAAGGTTATGAGATGTTTAAAACACCAAACGGAATTCCTTTTTCAAGGAAATCCTCTCCGCATTAACCACACAAGCTAATTGTGTTGAACATGCTCGCCTCGAGCTATAATGTTCCCGACAGTGGCATGGTCCTTGTGCTGTTCGCCTTTTGGCGTTCTCTAATCTAACACTGATAATTGTTTTTTTACCCTTTATCTGGCAACAAAACTGACACCTTTTTACGAGGAGTCATGTTTGCATAGACCACAATACCTGCAGTCATAATGCAAACAAAAAAAAACATAACCCTGATAATGTATGCACTGTCCTTATGTTTTTTGTTTGCATTATGACCGCAGGTATTGTGGTCTATGCAAACATGACTCCTTGTAAAACAGGTGTCAGTTTTGTTGCCAGATAAAGGGTAAAAAACCAATTATCATATTTTTTACTGGCAAATGAGGTACCAATGGTGTAATCTAACACTGTTTGAGACTAGGCTCATAGAAAGCTGTCTCTGGTGTGGACCAATCAGTTTCAAAGACAACGCCATCGATGTACTAACAGAGCATTGTGTTGTTTAATCGTTTGCATGTTCACCACAAAGTGCCGTGTGTGGTTAATTCTGGGAGGATTTCCTTGAGAAATAATTCATGTTTTTTTTCCCAGAAAGGGTTAAAACATATTTATATTATTGTAGTGATGACGTCTTCATGGCACAAATCATTGTTGAGATGGAGGAGTTGTTGCTTCCTAGACGGAGAAATGGACACTTCCAGATGAAGGACTTGACGCTTTGTCCGACTCTAAGGCTGCTTATTCTCGGCCTTTGCGCCCCTCAATCAGTGAAAAAAAAAAATGAATCGCGTATACTCCAGAGTATACGAGGAATTTTTTTTTGCTAGGGTCAGATGGCATGAATATAAATGCTGTGTGTGTCGTCAAGTCCTCCACCACCCGACACGGACAATTAGTGAATGTTTGCGCCAATTCGTTACGAGCATCATCGCTCTACACTGCACTATACACTGCCCTGTACTATACACTACACTATACACTACACTATACAGGATAAGAGCCGCTGACTTAGGGGCACCGATGAGACAAAGCCATAGCCAAGAGACTTCCTCTGGCACTCGCCAATCATTTGTAACGCCATGGTGGCTAGGAGATGTTAACTACCTCGCCTGGTACACAGGATGCCATGGGTTCGATCCCAGACCCTTACATCCACGGTGGCTAGGAGATGTTGACCTATCTCACCTCGTATCCAGGAGGTTGTGGGTTGGAATCCGACCCTGACGCCCCCGGTGGCTAGGAGATGTTAACTACCTCGCCTGGTATGCAGGAGGTTGTGGGTTCAATCCTAGACCCGAACTCCAAATGTTGACTGCCTCGCCTGGTATAAAAGAGGTCGTGGGTTCGATCCCGGACCCTGACGCCCACGCTGGCTAGGAGATGTTGACTACCTTGCCTGGTACGCAGGAGGTTGTGGTTTCGATCCCGGACCCTGACGCCAACAGTGGCTAGGAGATGTTGACTACCTCGCCTGGTATGCAGGAGGTTGTGGGTTCGATCCCAGACCCTGACGTGTGGTAATTGACGTAGCGTGCCGGGCTGGGTAGATGTTTTTTTTTATTACTTTTAACGAGCGACCGATCATCGCCGATTGAATCGCCGCTTCTGTCAAACGTCTCGTGTCTGGAGTCGCGCGAGAGATTCGAATCTTGGACCCCACCAATTGTCACCCCTCCTTCAACCCACCGGGAGAGTGAGCGCGTGTGTGTGTACACGCGTGTGTGTGTGTGTGTATGTACACCTGTGTGCATGTAAATCGGTGGGGAGCGGTGGCGCAGCGGTTAGCGTTTCGTTGCGTGACCCGGGTTCGATTCCCATGTAGTAAACATCGCCACTGGGGAGACAAAGGCGGCCGGGCGTGGTGGCGCTAGCCACCCACCCCCTCGTGTGCCGTGCCGGCCTTCATAGCTGCTGCTCGCTAAGAGCACTTGCCCCTACAGTCTGTTAGAGGCTACACGGGGGAATCTTTGTGTCTTTGCGTTTTGTGAATCGGTTATGTTTTTGTGGTTTTAAATTAATGGCAATAAATTATGGTGAGGAGATTCGTGCAAGGATCCGCGATCCTCCGTCCTTCCGTCCGTCCGTGCGTCCTCGTCCGAGATCTTTGGCGCCGGGGAATGGTTTTTTGGATTAGGATCATCATCATCATCGTCGTCATCATCATCACACTCCGTGTGTGTGTCTGTCTGTGTCTGTCTGTCTGTGTGTCTGTCTGTGTCTGTGTGTCTGTCTGTGTGTCTGTCTGTCTGTGAGTGGCTGGCTGAAGGGGCCATCCGTTGAGGAAGTACTGAAGGCGATCCAGAGTCTTAGACTAGGAAAGGCAACGGGCAGAGATGATCTCCCAAGCGAAATGCTGAGGGAGGGTGGCGTTTGTGCACAGACTGTCCTACATAACATCATAACAACAGTCTGGGCCACTGGACAGACTGTAATAACTACAGGGGGATCTCACTCTTCAGTGTGCCGGGAAAGGTCCTGGCAAAGATTATTCAACATCGCCTTGCTAGGCACGCTGAGGAGAGGCTTGCGGAGCCCCAATGCGGTTTCAGGAAAGGGCGGTCCTGCACAGATGCCTATTTTCTGTCTGTCTTGTACAGCAGCGGTGTAGGGAATTCCAACAAGACCTACATCTCTGCTTCATTGACCTGGTCAAGGCCTATGATACCATCAGTAGGCCTGGGCTCTGGGTTGTTCTTCGTGCTTTCGGAGTCTCTGATCCTCTGCTTATGCTCATTAAGGACCTTCATGATGGTGAGCGGGCCCGGGTAAAACTACGTGGCAGGGAGTCAGAGCCATTTCCTGTACACCTTGGGGTGCGACCGGGATATCCACTGGCCACTATCGTAGACTGGATTACATAGTATACAACATACATTTTTTTCTTGATTTCACTGTCGCAAACTGGTCAATCACGTAATCAAAATCAGTTTTTTCCAATGTTTATCTTTTAACGCTAGGAAGAGCAATATTGCTGAGACTATCTTGTCCCATTGAAGCACGCAAATACGAAAAAATAAGTTTCAATTTGCTGAACGACCGCTCACAGCTGGCAATTGAAACAGCTATTGCAGTGAAATTCGCAAATTCGGAAATATGTCGTCTCCATAAAACACAATGAAACCAAGAAGATCCAAAGGAGTTTCTGGTAGAACTTCATCCCGGTTACTGAGCAGCATTTTGCAATCTCCAATTTCTGTGAAAAGTTTGTGGCCATTGATGTCGGTGTCATAGAAATGTCCAAAATCTGTGCAATTTCGACGAATTGCAACGACATCTGTGTCAGATAGAAGAGTTTTGACGTCCAGCAGAAATCCAAATTTGTGTTCAGGTCTTTTAGTTGTAAAAACCGTGTTGACATCTCCTGTTGAAGTCGATAAAATACGCTCTTCATAACGTGCACAATTTCTTCTTCTGCTGAAAGTCCTGCATCTCTTGCCAGTTCTTCTGGCATCTTCCGACGTCGCCTAATTATTCTGTCCACATCGATCCCCCAGGCTGTGCATCTTGTTTTGGCGTTTTCTACAGCAACAAGGCTCAAATCATCACGAAGCTTGACAAATTCATGCTCCAAAGATTCAAGATCAGTTGCTGCTTCCTTGAAATTCATAGTAGGATCCTGTAAGCGCTTCTGAACACGATAAATTTTTTTCCAAGAATGACATTCCAGAAATGTAACAAAACTATGAAGTTAAAACTTAATACGCATGCCTGTAACTGTTCTGCATCACTTCTGGTTTCAGGCGTCATAGTTATGTCCTCCGATAATTTGTCTAGCAGCCCTACTAGTTCATCCAGTCCTTCATAGATAGCTTTAACAGCTTCTGATCGTGCACTCCAGAGTGTTTCAGGCCGTCGTAGTTTCCGCCACCAAAAAACAGGCCAGTGACTAAGGCTGAAAGACTGCGCCTGTCTGTTGTTTGGGACGTTCTTCCATGTAAGTTCTTAATAGGCGCGCGTACCAAAATTTAATTACATGACATGTAGGCTGTGTGTGGCGGGATATATCAACTTTTAGGTTGAGGTGTAGATTTGTGCAGTAGTTTCAGGCTGCCGCGCACGCCGCAATAAGTTATAATGTAACGTTCTAAGCCTCATTTTGGCGCCCCTTTACCTTGGCGCCCGGGGACATATGTACCCCCCTTCCCCCCCCCCCCCAGCTACGCCTCTGACTGGTGATGACCGTTAGCGAGAATTGAACTCCTTCAGACGCTGTCGCCCCGACAGATCTGTTCTCCACCTGAGGACGGCAGCGTGCGTTGTGGCCGAAACGTCGTGAGAAATATTTTATTATGTTTAATTTTTATTATTGTATTACTTCCCTTCTACGTGACTTTACCGAAAGAACCAAGAAGATGAATCCCTGCAGTCACGGAAGCTTTAAATCGAAATTTTATTGAACTCCGATCTCCAGGTTCATAGCACATTGCACTAACCGCTACACTACCGCTCTAAACATACACACAGACACAAGACTATGACAAATATCCCTCGTATAGACTTAACAGAATGCTGGGGCAAATGCTGTTGGCGAGTACCTATGAAGGCCAGCACGACACGCGAGGGGGTAGGTGGCCAGCACCATGTTTACACACCGCACCAGATACTAATTTGAGGCTGAGTTGACCTAGGGGAGCCAAGTACCGGTTCAGATAATCCTCAATCGTGTTGGCAATAAGCTACAATCAACCTGTGGCCGTCGGGTTCATAGCACAGAGCACTAATCACTACATGACCACTCATTTGTCAACACACAACCACCACCATTTGCCGCTAAGTGGCGGTGACGTCACCAGCGCGATTGTGCCAGGCCATGTGCACTTTAAAGCTACGTGAAGCAATACGTACGTACAAACACATTCTTACCTCATTCACTGATTCGTTACATCATTCAATCATTCCTTCCAGCACTTCCCACTTGCCTTCTGATGCTTTCCTAATATTCCTGCAGGGTCAGCCATTAGCAGGGAACGTCGTTGCTAGGGACACCGTCGCTAAGGCTGCCCGTTGGTTCTATCGGCACCGTCGCTAGGGACGCTGTTGCTAGGGACGCCGTCGCTAAGGCTGCCCGTTGGTTCTATCGGCACCGTTGCTAGGGACGTCGTTGCTAGGGATGCCGTCGCTAAGGATGCCCGTTGGTTCTATCGGCACCGTCGCTAGGGACGCCGTTGCTAGGGACACCGTCGCTAAGGCTGCCCGTTGGTTCTATCGGCACCGTTGCTAGGGACGTCGTTGCTAGGGACGCCGTTGCTAGGGACACCGTCGCTAAGGCTGCCCGTTGGTTCTTTCGGCACCGTTGCTAAGGACGCCGTCGCTAACGGCGCCATTGCTAATGTTGTGGTTTGGAGTGTGGTGAGTGGGAAGGTGAAGACGCTTGGAGTAGTCGTGATGTAGTGGTACAACTTGTTGCTGTAGTGGTGTAGAGCTGTGGTATTGTGTTGTGGTGCCGTGTTGGAGTGTAGTGTGTGGTGTAGTGCAGTGGTGTGTGGTGGAGCAGTTTTGTATTGTAGTTTTAATTGAGGGTGTAGTCTCAAACGATAGACAGACAGAACGGAGACAGAGATAGAGAGACAGACAGAGATACACTCCTCTGACTACTGAAACACATAAACACCGTCACGTGCACACAGTGACACACATGTCATGATAACAATCTCAGTCACGCCATGTAGGCTACGGGCCCAGTCTAAAACGTCACCAATATTTTCAGTTACAATAATCAATTCTGTAAATTATGAAAAGAAAAACCAATCATAACCAAATAATGGTGTAGGCTGAAAACAACACGCATTATTTCATTTAAAAGCACACGGCCATGTGTGGATATGCAAAAAAAAAACATCAACATTTCCTAAATACCTGCATTGTGGTCGTCTTGCCTGAGGTACTTCTCTACCCAACTTTGAGTAAACTTCTAGATTTGAAGCTTTCGTGACTGCAAGGATTCATACTCTTAGTTTTTTCGGTAAAGTCATGTAGGTAAAAAATGAAATTAAAATTAATGAAAATAAAGTAATAAAAATCACGACGTTTCGGAGGCAACACAAGTCTCCGTCATCAGGTGGGACCGTCATAGCCAGATTTGCTGTATCAAGTGGGCACCGTCACAGCCAGATTTGCTGTATCACTTGATCACTTGATACAGCAAATCTGGCTGTGACGGTCCCACCTGATGACGGAGACTTGTGTTGCCTCCGAAACGTCGTGATTTTTATTATTTTATTGTATTAACTTTAATTTCATTTTTACCTACGTGACTTTACCGAAAAAACTAAGAGTTTGAGTAAACTGGCAGAGACAGCAGCAGTGACAGACAAACTATGGACTGGTTCCGACCTAATTCACGACAGAGGTCTCAACGCACAAGCAAAGTGACTTTCACTTCTCTTTCAGATCACCACCCTCTACTGAGCAGTCACGATGGGTCTGACCACAGTCCTTAATTGCTACCTGTTGTCTACCAACTTTTATACCAATTTGTCTGTCAATAATCCTTCACCAATCTCCTCTGTTCTACATCTTGCTGCACTTATTCAGTCAAGCACGCTGTCGGTGCCTCTATATCTCAATTACACTGGTCAACAAAAAAATAAATTCCGGCCTGGACTTTTGCAGCTGTTTTCGACTAATTTCAGGGTGCTGATTCCAAATCTGATCTCGGATTTGCTCTATCACATCTCATTTTTATGCTATCGGCATACCCCATGTTCATTGATTTTACCCGAAATTAACTCTTGTCACTTATGATTGCACGTTGTTGCGAGTCAGTGACTGCTTTAGTGTTAAAATATTGTGCTGTATTTTTAGGATAGTGTGTTTATAATATCATTTTATGTAGATATCCACATTTATTTAATATTTTTCTTCTGCAGGGCGTGATCTAACAATGGCTACAACATCCGAAAGAAGGAAATGCAGTAATGACCCAGATATCTTCTGCTACATCTGTGGCAGCTTCACTTTGCAGGATCAAAGGTTTATCTTGCCTACTTTAAAGTACGACTTGGAGACCAAGACAAAAATGGGCTCCTCACAAAGTGTGTAAAACCTGTGTTAAAACTTTGCGATCATGGTCTCAAGGAAAGAATGCTAAGCTGAAGTATGGTCTGCCAATGGTTTGGAGAGAACTGCTACTTCTGTCTTGTCAATGTAAAAGGTTTCAATAAGAAAAACAAACAACACTTACAATACCCAGATATCCCATCTGCCAGATGACCAGTTGAGCACTGTGAGGAAATACCTGTGCCTGTATTTACTGAGCTACCGGATATTGATGTCGAATCCCTCAGTTTACCTGCTTCTACAGATGATGATGATGATGCTCAGACCGAATATATGCCATCTGATGCAGATTGTGATAAAATGTCTCTGTTTAGTCAGCCTGAATTGAATGATCTTGTAAGAGATTTGTATTTGCCAAAGCAGTCTGCTGAATTGTTGGCTTCCAGGCTGCAAGAGAAAGGACTACTCAGACCTGGCACTAGTGTCTCCTTTTATCGTAACAGAGAAGCAGCACTGCGAAAGTACTTCCATTCAGATGGTCAACTTGTTTATTTTAATGATGTTGAAGGGCTTCTTCCCAATATTGGACTGCCCGCATATGATTCAAGTGAATGGAGATTTTCTATTGACAGTAGTAAAATGAGTTTGAAATGTGTGTTACTTCACAACAGAAATATATATGGTTCAATCCCAATTGGACACTCTGTAAAAATGAATGAAGAGTATGCCAACATCAAGATTGTTCTGGATAGATTGGAATACCATGTTCATGGATGTCTAATTTGTGTTGATTTGAAAATGGTTAATTTTCTGCTGGGTCAGCAAGGAGGTCACACCAAATACCCTTGTTTCCTGTGCTACTGGGAGAGTAGGGCTAGATTAGAACACTGGGTTAAAAAGAACTGGTCACCAAGAATCAGTTTGACGCCTGGTGACAAGAACACCAAGAATGAGCCTGTGGTTGATAGGAATAAAATTGTATTTCCCCCACTGCACATAAAACTTGGGTTAATGAAGCAATTCGTCAAAGCTCTTGATCACACTGGAGACTGCTTCAGCTATATATGTTCAACCTTTTCAAGTCTCAGTGCCGAGAAGAAAAAGGCAGGAATATTTGATGGCCCTCAAATAAGAACACTCATCAGGGATCCATACTTTGTTACAACAAAGACTGCGGCAGAGGCTAGAGCTTGGAATGCATTCTCTGATGTGGTGCGGAATTTCATTGGGAACAGGAAAGTGGACAACTATTGAGAGATTGTGGAGGAGCTGCTCTTGAGTTTCCAAGCACTTGGATGTAGAATGAGCATCAAGGTTCACTACTTACATAGTCACTTGGCCCAGTTTCCAGAGAACATGGGTCACGTGAGCGAAGAGCAAGGTGAACGCTTTGATCAAGACATTAAAGTTATGGGAGAACGTTACCAAGGCCGATGGGACTCAAACATAATGGCAGATTACTGCTGGTCCTCGATGAGAGATATTCCACAAGCTGTACATCGGAGATCGTCAAAATAGAGTTCGTTAATGCAGATGTAACATCACTATTGTGAATGACTTTTTGTACATATTTTTCTTATCTTCACAATTCAATTCTTACATGGTAATATGCATTCACTCACATTGATATGCAGTTACTCTCACAACTTTGTGCTACGGCTCGTTAAATGTTTGTTTCATTATTATTGTATATTGTATCTTATCTTATTTTTGTATGGATGTCTGTTAAGCTATTCGTATATGAGCATAAATTTGCTGTTTTTATTGAAAATGCAATATTTGATATCTCAAAAACCTGATGTGATAGACAAAAACTGATGCCAGATTTGGAATCAGCACCCCAAAATTACTTTAAAATCATTGGAATACCCTATGCCAGAAAAAGTGTGTTGACCAGTATAATCCTTGCCAGGACCTTTCCCGGCACACTGAGGTGTGAGATGCCCCTGTAGTTGTTACAGTCTGTGCGGTCCCCCTTCTTAAAGAGAGACCAACACACACACACATATATACACACACACATACACACACAGGGTGCTTAATAAAAGTGTTAACAGTTACATGGGACTGTCGTTTTTTACGGAAAAAGAACGGATAATATAGACTCTAACATGATTACAAATGTGGTGTCAATAGATTCAAGAAGTCACAGAGTCTCCACTTGTTCGCCATCATTGTCGACGCGCGCCTGCGATCTTCTGCAGGTCGTCTCCACAGCCCGGAGGTACATTTCTCGTGTCGTTGTTGCGAATTATCAGAAGTGTTAATTTCTTTTTTCACCACCCTGTATAGAAATGTCGTGTGATAGCGCCGCCCGGTGGACAGCAGCGGCAACTGCGGTAGACAGACGGCACACGCCGGTGAGGGCGTGAGCAGCACGGCTGTGAGTTGGCAGGGCGGAAGTGCCTGGAACCTGCTAGCGGGGTTCGAGAAGGGAGGCGGGGTCAGCGCGGTGTCAGGGCGGGGTCAGGGTGGGGTCAGGACCGTGCCCAGTAGCGTAAAAGGAGCCGAGAGTGGGGAGCTTGAGGCTTCCGGTTCCTGGTGTGGACCCGTCTCGTCGTCGCTGTCATCTCGTCTCCATCATCGCCAAACGTCTCCGCTGGACGTAGCGCTACGAAGGAGAAGCAGTTGCCATCTCGGAGTCGGCGCCGTGGGTGTTAGACGGCCAGGGCTGTGTACGGGCGAGGCTGAGCTACCGTGAGGAGTGTGGTGTGGACGAACGGCCGTGGAAGTCGTGGTGAATAAAGAAGGTGCCTCATAGAAACTCCGAATCGTGGTCACTACACACGTTCACACGCTGGGCTCTTTGCAGTGAATTGGCGGTGTACTTTTAGGCTTTTCGTCTGTTCCTGTTTTGCCACTGTTGGTCACAAAATGAGGGCACGAGTG